>NW_020955499.1:154424-154488 GCF_003031625.1 Empidonax traillii
AAACTTTAGAGTCACTTTTTTTTTTTTTTTTTTTTTTTTTTTTTTTTTTTTTTTTTTTTTTTTT
>NW_020955499.1:154509-157757 GCF_003031625.1 Empidonax traillii
GGCATCATTTCTCCTCGATGATTCAATATCTAATTAAAGTATGTGCAGCACCCATGGAGTGATTGGTGAAGAGGCATCAGTCGGACCAGCACCCTGGGAGAAGCAAATCCCTGTTCCCACCCAGCAGTGTCCTACTCTCTGGTCTGCAAACAGCCCCTGAAATACAGATTGTATTCCCTGTGTTTCTGCAGTAACCTTGAATCGTTCCCTCTGATTTCACTGATGTTTAAAGGAAAGAATTAGGGGTTTCTGCCCATGGCCTTGCCAAGGAGGACATGGATGAACTGGGATGCTCAGCCAGACACAGGGAGCCCTAATTCCTTCCTTGGGCACAAGACACAGCATTTAGAGAAGGAATCAGTGCATCAGATGAGTGACAGTGCCAAAGATATTTAATAACTTAATTCCTTTGAAGCAATATTCATGATGCATCTTGAGAAGCTCCAGCTAAGGAGCTTTGCTTGGAACACGGGATGAAAGTCTGTGCTACAAGTTAGAAGGACTGGGGTGATGCAGTCCAGGACTATTTCCATCCTGCTACTGGGTTGTTGGTTTTTTTTCCCTTCCAGCTTCCCTCCATCACTTCAAACACAGCTCAATCTCAGTTCGTGTTTGCTTTATGGATTTCTTTCCTTACTCTCACACTTGGATCATTAGCAATTATCACATGCAAAGAAAGAGGATCCTCAGCAAGGAGGAGTCGATGTCTGGAGGTAGCTGTGAAAGGGGAGCCAGAAGCAGCAGCAAGTCAGACCCCTCTTTGGCACAGGGAATTTATCCTGTTAAAATAACTCTTCCTCTGTTCCCAGTCTGGGCAGAATAGATGCCCACCAGCTCATCCCAGAGCTCTCAGTGGGGCACAGCTCTCACATGACAAGGGGAGATGCACCGACATCCATATTCAGGCCTTTCTCAGATCTAGGAGGAAATAAGTCTCAGGTCCAGAGGATCCATACAGCAATTCCCTGGAGGCTGCCTGCAGCTCAGCTCAGGGATTTCTCCACCTCCCTATCTCTCACGACCTTGTCACAATGAGTGGCAGGTTGGATTTGAGACCAGCTGGTGGCTGTGACACTGACACACCTCACGCTGGGATCGTTTAGATGAGCGGATAAAGTTGTCATTCAAAAATCCATCCTCGGAGCAACCCCACACACACACCACGCATCCAGAGGAAATCCATAAATCCAGCACATGTCCCTCCCTGGGGGAAGCAAAACTTTCAAGTCACTTTTTTTTTTTTTCAGAATGTACAACCTGAGATCTACAGGTGAAACATCACTTGCCCATCGAGCCTCGGTGGCGGAGTTTTAAATGGAAAACCAGGAATGCTGACGCCTGGTCTGCAGGGAAAAGACCACTTCACAGCAGACTCACCATGACAACACTGATGCAAACTTCAACTGCAATCAAAGGCAGGAAAACAAAGGAGGAGATGGAGGGAGACAGCAAAAATGAGTGGCTGGAGATGAGCTGAGCACACATTTTAATGGGGATTTGGACTCCCCGCTGCTGCTGCTGCTGCTGCTGCTGAAAGGCTTCAATGATGATCTTGGCTTCCCCTTCCTGGATTTACTGAGCTAATCAAACACAATTCAGCCCTGCATGGACTGTGGCCCAGCAGAAGCCACAGCTGGTGAGAGGGAGATGGAGTTTGTGAGCAGGACCTCGGGGTGGCTGAACGCAAGAGAAGCTCCTGCTCCAGGCAATGTGGGAAAAGGGCCAAACCCTACCCCAAAGAGCCAGAGCAGCCAACCATGCCAACAGCAGAGCCAAAGCCACCTCCAAGGCGTGCTGGGCAGGGCAAAGGGCGGTTTGGTGGCTTCATGTCTGCAAAGGGCTTCCAAAGACTCCTCCTGGCTGGGTAGGCATGGCAAGAGGCTCATCACACTCCACCTCAACTGCTCAGGGTCAGTACTGGGTGCTGGACTAGTAAGGCCACAAGATCAAGGTGGGGAGTATTTAAAAGATGTACAAACTGGTGCCGGAGAGGCTCTTGAAACACAGAAATGCCTGTGACAGCTCAGCCCAGATATCCACAGAGCCATTCACTGAGTCTCAGACTCCAAGAGCAGATACTCGGGCAGGAAAAAAAAATAACAAAACCAAGATAACAAAGTGGAAATCCTCCTGGTTTAAACTCCCAGCTTCCAGCGAGGCTTCCAGCCTGACCTGGAGCCTGCACTGATGTCACTGTATTGAACAGCTCTCAACAGCTCTTTCTTTCATTAATTTGTCTAATTGCTTTCCAGACAGTTGTATTTCTGGCCTCACAATGTTGCCCAGATGAATGGCACGCCATATGAAAATGTCCTTTCTTCTGTTTGTTTTAATATTCTGCTTGATAATCTCATATAAAGTTCCCCGGATCTTGTGTTATGAGAAATGGGGAGTAATCATCCCCTCTTCGCTTTCTTCATTACCCTGATGATTGTCTGGGTGTATTGTTGCCCTCTCAGTCATTTCTCTTTTAAGATGAAAATTGCCAAGTCACACAATCTCTCCTTGTGTCCTTCTGACAACCCTGAAAAACTCTCCATCACCAATTGCCTTTTCTGCTTCATTCTTCACCCATTTTTTTAGCTCGTTTATCAATACACCAAACACCCTCAGCAGACATTCCCATGGGGCCCTCCCAGGTATTCCCCTCCCTCCATCACAACCCTTTATTCATGGCCTTCATTTCCCATCTTTGAACTGGTTGCTGATCTGTCAGAAGACTCATCTTCCTGTCCCACGACACCCCAGTTTAAATTCCCAACTATGGGAAAAGTATAAATTCCTTTGTGTGTCAACCACATCATCCACATCACAAGGGCTTTGGTTTATTTCCAGAACAATAATTGACTTGTGACTCCCACTGCCCTCCCCCAGCGTGTCAGATGCTTTTTTATTATTCTTAATCATGGCTCAACTAAATTAATGGGGAAAAAAAATTTAATAAACTTCAATAGAATCCCAGACTGGTTTGAGTTGGAAGGGATATTAAAGATCATTTAATTCCAATTCCTCTGCCAGGGGCACCTTCCACTAGACCAGGTTGCTCCAGCCTGGCCTTGAACACTTCCAGGGATGGGACAGTCACCACCTGGATTCAAATTTCTTTACTCAAATTCCTGTTCTTGGACCATTCAGGAGTCTGACTTTAAAAAAATACAATACATGTTTTCCACCTTTCATTCCCCCAGTAGCAAGGCCAGTTGTAAGCAAGGAGGTGTAAAGCAGATTTAATAATGCAGTGATCTCGT
>NW_020955499.1:161164-170342 GCF_003031625.1 Empidonax traillii
CAGTGTAACTCTGATCAGATTTTTCTGCTCCCATTTGCGTCCACACTGTTGGAAAAACTGAGCCAACCTTCACACCAGGTATTCCGAGGGAGCAGCTGCAGGAGGGACAGGCAGGCCAACCAATTCCCATCTCCTTTGTGAGAGATGTTTCATCTGCAAATGGGTTGTACATGACAGAGACAAGTCGCTATTTGAGATATTCAAAGATATGGCATAACACTGCTTGGCCTTAATTTTGGGCTTCAGCAAGCTATTGATTTTTTGATTCTTTATATTATGTTAATGATGTCCTGATCATATCCGAGCAGAAATGTACTCCTGCAAAGCTCCAGAGTGCAATATTTAATAGATACTGTTACTATTAATTGATTTTGCTATAATTCATTCTATGCATCTTGTCACTCTTAAGGGTTTGGGGGTTTTTTATCAGTGGTAAATTCCCTAAACATCTAGGCAGAGTGAAAAAGTCAAAGCATTTACTTCTCCTGTTAGCTTTTAATTTGGGAATGGGGGTAGTGGGGAAGGCTGACCTCTCCAACTCGCCCCAATCAATAGCTGATTAAGTGCAACACTCAATAGCAGGACTGATGCGTTCCTGAACAGCTCAAGAGGCCATCAAATGATATTTTGTCAATTGGCCAGATGAGTTTATGCAGTGGGTTCTCTCTCCTTCCTTTCTCACCAACTTTTCCAGAGCCTAATTCCATCCCTGGAAGTGTCCAAGGCCAGGCTGGATGGGACTTGGACCAACCCGGTCCAGTGGAAGGTGTCCCTGCCCAAGAGAGGGGGATGGAATGAGATGGTCTTTAAGGTCCCTTTTAACCCCAACCATCCTGGGATTCTATGATTCCATAATCCCACATCAGATAAAGCTGAGAGGGAATTCTCCAGGTCAGCTTTTTGCCTTTGGTCCTTGAGAGAAGAGAAAGGAACAGAGAGCAGAGAGTCACTACTGCTCTACCTGTGCTGGTGAGAATTAACTCCCTACCACACAGAAAATCACTTTAATATCCAGGTATACTGGATATTAAATATAAACCCAGAGCCATTTCTGAAAATAAATTTTATGAGGCAATAGCCTTAAGATGGAAAAAAAATCATTCAGCTTTCTGGGTTACTCATACACTGAATGTTATTTGTGACCTTGTTTGCAGGGTTGGGGCTGGGCGAGAACAAGGAAGGGATCAGGTTGATTCGCTCTCATCCACGTTTGCATTTTTCTCTTCTCCCTGAGAAAAGCACAGAGCTAAAGCTCTTGGCTAAGATCCCAACATCATCCTCCTACCATTATTAACTGGCTGGCTCTTTAGAGGGCCTGGGTGGAAAAGGGCCAGGGCAGCCTGAAGAAAAGGCACCTCTGGCCCTGCCACATCTCAGTGGTGGCTCTGACAGAGATGCTCCGCTCTGATAACACCTTATCAGGCCAGGCAAGCTCTGAGAGACCAGGGACAGACAAAGCAGGCCAGTGCTGTCTGAGCTGAAATCCTGCCCTTTTGCCCTGCACAGAATAATTCAGTGCTCCTTGGCAGGGCTGGCTGGCACCCCTTCCAGACTGGGGTTGGGGGCAGTGTCTGGCTGCCTGTTCCCAATCCCTGGGGTGCCAAGGGAAAGGACAGATCAGGGGGACTCCTGCTCCTCTGCTGCAGCTGAGAAAGTCTGCAGACAAAACTTGCAGCCCTTCGTGGTGGAGGTTTGGGTCTGCAGCAAGACAGAAGGAGTTTAGGGTTGTCGTGGTCATGACAGGTTGTCCAGAGAGGTGGTGGATGACCCAGCCCTGGAAACATCCAAGGGCTGGTTGGATGAAGTTCTGAGCAACCTCATCTGGTTGAAGCTCTCCCCGCTCCTTGCAGCGGGGATCTGGAGGAGATGACCTTTAAAAGGTGACTTCCAACTCAAACCAGTGTATAATTCTCTGATTAATACAAGTGAGAGACTAAAGGAGACTCACTTCACACCCTTTCCTCCTCCATCCAGCTGCAGGCAAGGATGTATTTCAAACACCAGAAGCATTTGGCCTCCTTTCTACTCCTGACAACAAGGAGGGAGGGAAGAGAGAATGCAACTGCACCCAGAGGACACCCACTTGTGAATTCTGGGTTCCCAAAGTCCCCAAGTGCCCAGCACTGCCAGGCACCAGCAACTCCAGGTGCACACTTGGCTGGGTTTTCCATGCCACTCCCCTTTTTAAATGAGATCTAAATGAGGTCCTGCCCTTTCTGCTCTACTTTTTCATGACAGCTCCAGCCTTCTGCCCTCCCACCAGGCCCAGGAATCAAGCAAGGATGGAAAAAAAGAAAGAACAGCCCCCCTTACCCCCAAAATGTGCATTCAGCATCTGCACCGAGGTAACAAGGGAGAAGCCTTCCAGGCACGAGTGAGTTAGATTGAGATTATTTTCTTAACATGTCTCAATTAAAATGTAGATCTCCTTTACAGCCTGGGGCAGAGGGGCAGGAGGCACTGGGAATGAGATATGGGAGGGACAAGCAAGACACAGGGGCCTTTGCTTCATTCCTGTCTGCCTTAACCCTTGTGGTGCCACCTCTGCTCTAACAGAAGGGCACAGGGTGTTCGTTGGGTTAAAAAAGGAACTACACTACATCTGCCAAGACTCCTTCTGCTTTAATTAAACAAACTCAAAGCTTAATCAGCCACTGGTGAGATGAAATTATTATTTTCATGCTTTATATATGCTTTATATATATATATATATATATTTACTGTCTGGGAGTCTGCAGTCATCACATCCAGCTCCCTACAGGTCTCCTGCAAGCCACTCATCATCTCAAGGGCTTTAAGGTTTAGGATCTCACATCCACCTGTGAAGTGAGGAACTGCTACTCCTCTGCTACAAACAGGGGGCTAAAACAAAGGGAGGTGAGGGATTGGAGTAATTTTAAGCCGGGCATTGTTTGATATGGTCATTTAGGTTTCATCAATAAATAGGTACTAAAAGAAACTGGCACTTCCAGAGGGCAATTCAGGGTTACAAGGAATGTGTTCAGGAAAAAGTGCTTTTCTTCACTCATCACTGAATCAAGAAACCTGGTAGCGGGTGAGAGAAAGCCCATCCTAAGTGACTTGTCCAAAATCATGCAAAGTATCTACAGCACAGCAGGGAAATTAATTCTGCTCTCTCTTGCCTGAGGAAAATTCTGTGCCCAGTGGATCCTGCTGACATCCCCTTCTAAATTAACCAAGGGGTCCAGAACTTGATTTCTCTGGTCAGAAGCTGTCCCAGATCTTGTCTCTACAACAGTGTTTCAGTCCTTCAGCCCACTCCAATTCCCATTTCCTCACAATCCAGGTTAGGCAGAATCATCCTCCAGCTCCTCCACCCTATCCCAGCAGACCCTTCAGCTTTTCTCCTCCTCCTCTGCCCTCAACTTTCTCTTTATTTTTTGCCATGAACGACCAACAAAAAGACCAATCAATTGCTGGTGCAGCTTCCTGGGCAGGGAAGCAAATGGTAGAGGTAAATAATAAGAAACCTGTCCTTCCTTCCATTAGCAGGTGCTGATGGATTATTATTACAAGTCCTGCAGCCCACAAAGAAGCCCATAGCCAGGAGAAATTCACAGCAAACACATCTGTTCTTCACTGTGATTTCAGCCTCCTCTGCGACTGCATGGCAAGAAAACGTGGGGGTTTTTTTTGATCATCCTGGTTTCTTGCATCCAGCTGTCTCAGCCACTCCAGTCCAGCTCTGGCTCCAGGGATGAGACTCTATTAAAAATGCCCCCAATGCCCTGGAAGAGATTATTTCGGTCCAATCTACTTGGCATCAGAACAGGAGGGAAGGAACGTTGCCTCTCATCTTGTATAATGTTTTACTTGAATATTGTGTAGCAAATGAGATCAGGCTGTTG
This sequence comes from Empidonax traillii, assembly GCF_003031625.1. Lineage (NCBI taxonomy): Eukaryota > Metazoa > Chordata > Aves > Passeriformes > Tyrannidae > Empidonax > Empidonax traillii. The sequence goes on from NW_020955499.1 coordinate 165,034, forward strand.
TCTGGCTCCTGTAATCCATGGAACTAAAACATCTGTGTCTGCCTTGGTAGATGGTTCCCGCTATAAATTGATAGGACCCTATTCAAAAGCTGCTGAAGGACGCATCTGAAGTGGGAAATGATGGAAGACAAGATGTTCAAGAAGACAGGACAATGAGTTGCTCAGATCCACTCACCAAAGAAAAGAAATATGTTGTAGTTTTTTTTTGGGGGGGGGGGGGGAATCTTCCTTGCTTATGCTGGGAGCACAGTCTCTTCCTCCTAACCCCAGCAACAAAGCCCCATCAGCAGGCTGAGATAATCAGCCTCAAGCTCAGAAGCTCCTGTGAACTCTCACAACCTGCCTCCAGAACCACAGTAGAGCTAGGAAGAGAGATAGAATTATAGGATCACAGAATAAGAATCATAGAATATCCTTAGTTGGAAGGGACCCACAAAGATCACTGAGTCCAGCTCCTGGCCCAGCACAGGACAACCCCAAAAATCCCACCATTGCCTGAGACCATTGTCCAAATGCTTCTTCAACTTGTAGCCACGACCACTTCCCTGGGGAGCCTGTTCCAAAAATACCCAACTGTTGTACCCAAAGATATCCAAAAAATCCAATAAACAGATAAAATCTCCATGGGCTTGGAGCAACCTGGGACAGTGGAAGGTGTCCTTACCCATGGCAGGGGGTTGGAATGAGATGATCCTTAAGGTCCTTTCCAGTCCAAGACTGTGATTTTATGACCCTGGGATGGCCTGTATTTCTGGGTAGGAGGGGAAGGCTGATGCTCCCCCACCCTGGGGAGAGCTCATTTGCAGTGCCATTTTCGCTCACTGGTGGATCACTGGCTTCAGGGGAGCATCTGACAGCAGGACAGAGAGCAATTCCCTCCAAACAGCCCAGAAACTGAGGCAGTTTCCTGAACCATCCACCTCTCATCACTCTCAGTGAGTGGCACAACCTTGCAGGAAAGCTCAGCCCTGCTTTATTGCAAATTAGGACATGGGAAGACTTTAAAAGAGTGAGACTGGTCAGGTTGCAAAACCCATAGAATCTTGTCCATTCTGAGAATCTGTGAGGGCAGGACATCCCAAGCTGGGGTTAGGCTTCATTTTGCTGCCAGCCTACAGAGGTCTAAAGTCACTTGGCATCTCCTCAGGCCCCCAGCTGGTCCTTATCCTCCAGAGGAAATGGGTCTCCAGTAGAGAGAGAAATATCTCTCTTTGTCAGCCCCAGGAGAATATTTTGGGTGCCCCAGGTGCTCCAGTTGCAGCAGACAGCGGGGATGGGCACCTGAATTGAGCTCCTTTTTTAAATAAAACCACCTATACCTCAGAGTCTCCTCATGTTCTCCATACATCTGTGTTTAGGAACCTGAATCGAGGCCTTACATTGCTACTCCATGTCTGAATCTCTTTGCTGGCTCCATCAACATCAGCTTTAAAATCTTAAGTCAGGGTACACTGTAACTTTGCTTCTCAGCTCCAGTGCACATCTGACAAGCTTTTTAAGCTGACCAGGGTGGTCATAAAGCTTTCCTCTGCCCCTGCTCCCTTCCTAGATACCTGCTGTGGGACATCTAGGTGTGACACCCACTGGTGTGCAGAGCAAATGCCGTGCTGAGGTGACACAGGCACGTCACCCCTGTCAGGGAACCGGCACACAGGAGACCCTCTAGAAGCCCCCCAAGCACCACTGAGTACCTTTATGCCTCTCCCATTGCCTGCCCAAGCACACGAGACACCTCCCAGCCCACGGCAGGCTGCGTTCTGTGCTTCACATCAGAGAGTGCTAAACCTTGAGCTGCCAGCGTTTCTGTGACGAGGACAAATCCCAAGTAGGCCACCTCACTCACAGGGGGCTGCATCAGGAGAAAGCTTCTGCTGGAACCCACTGCACAAACTAATTATCTTCACCCCCCCACCCCCTCCCTGCTGCCCTCTAGCAAAATGAGCTAATCAAGGAAGGAGGTTGTTATCAAAACACATTTACCACACGCCTGCCTCTCATGGCCCACAGTGCCCAGTGCTGTCCCCAAGCCGCCTCAGGCAGGTACAGCCACAGAGATAATCAACCTGTGAAGGGCAGAGCTCTGCCCTGCACTGCTCTGCAGAGCAGAGCTGGAAAAGAGCTCCCAAAAGGGACACCGTGGCATTCAAGGAATGTGAGGGCATCGGCGGTGCTGGAGGACACAGCGATGGGCTCAGCTCTCCAGGACTAGTTGGTTGGATGTTCCGCTCTAGGGTACAGGGCTGCTTCAGAGGGGTTTATTCAGTGTCATCACCCATCTGGAGTGAAATGGGATTCCCAGGAGCCTCCTTCATCACCGTCAATAGCGCTGCTCTCAGCCCCAAGAATTCCCTCCTCCTCTCTGGTCTAAGAGTCCCGATCCCATTTCAAAAGGGCCATTGCAGAGCTGTCACATTTGGGGCCATTTCCTCTGCTCCAAAGGGGGGGGGGGGCAGTGCCAAGGTGTGAAATGATGGGCACTTTAGCTCTACCTCAGCAGACAGATTAGAGATAATCTGAGCTCAGCTCAGAGAGGGCCAATGTCCCTCCATGGAGCCCCCCTGCTGCGCTTTTCCCTCTCTGCCAAGCCCCAAATGCCGTCTCCAGTTTCGATAACTACCTGAGAAAAGTGGGAATCACTCCCTGCCAAGGCCAGTTGAGGGAAGGTGACTCCACTTTCCCTTGCTATCAGATGGAAGGGGTTCCCAAGGCCGGCTGTGACCAAGCAGAGCTTGGAGACAAGACATCCTGACAGCTGGTCCTCTCCCACCCGTGCCACCACTGATGGGCAGCACTAACACTGACAGCACAACTGCTCCAAACCAAATCAAAGACTTCAGATCTCCTGCAGTTACTTTCCATCACAGCATTTATGTTTTCCTCCCGATCACAGAACTGGAAATCTCCTGTTGCAACAAGAAACAACCCCAGGTCCCTCAGACACATCGGGGTGTTGAACTTAGCAACTGAAGGAGCTCTGAGCCTCCCTTCTGGTGGCGAAGCACAGCCCAGCTGGCTACGGATTTCCAAGGAAATGCAGGGTTTGAGCTGGAAGCCATTTGTTCTTCATGTGGCTGATCCATCTTTAGGAAGATTAGGACAATTATCATGTGCCTTTGGCATGTAGAGGGTCTCCCAGGTATCTGAAGGTACCAAGAGCTGACCCATGGCAAGAAAACGTGAAGGGCAGAAAAGAATACAGGAAGATTTTTCTGTAAAAAAAAATAGTCCCAGCCATGATTTTGAGGCCCAGAGGGTGGTTGGGCACTGGAACAGGCTCCCCAGGGAGCTGATGACGGCACCAACCCTGAGAGAGCTCAAGAAGTGTTTGAACAACACCCTCAGGCACATGGTGGGATTTTTGGGGCTGTCCTGTGCAGAGCCAGCAGTTGGACTCCACGATCCTTGTGGGTCCCTTCCAGCTCAGGATATTCTGTGATCCTCTGGCTTATTCATCACGTCAGGCAAATGCAAAACACCTGCAAATTGCTGCCTTACTGGAGGGTTTGCACCTTTGGACAAGCCAGCATGGGGAGTAGAAAGGGCAGCTGAGGGTTTACAGGATCAGAAACCCCTGCAAGAGTCACTAAATCACACTTTTCTCACTATCTCTTAGAGCCCAGAGTGGCACAGGACTGGCTGCTGGGTCCCTGAAGCCTGACCTGTATGGCCTTTCCCAGTGCCCCTTCCCCACACAGCACTGGAGGAAAACACTGGGAAGGAAAAGAGATGAGGCAAATGGGAAAAGAAAGAAAGAAAGAAAAAAAATCCTCAGCCTGAAAGACAGTCACAGGCTTTCAGACAGCAGAAAGTCAAGCCAGAAAAAGACCCTTGAAATAAAGGTCTTATTGCAGCATCTGTGGGCAGCTTGGGTTACCTGAGACTCTCTAGTGATTCGGAAGACTTTGACCAAGAAAGTTAAAGCCAGGGGCGATCAATGAGCCTCTGCAAGCAGCATCCTATCGGGTTTCCTGCTGAGACCAGATAGTGGGAGCTGCACTTTGGAACTTTTCCCTTTTTTTTTTTTTTTTTTTTTTTTCATTCCTGGTCTGGCAATGAGTCTGAGTATGGATAACAAACCTCCCTCCCCCTCGGCACTGATCCCTCCCTCCCTAGAAAACAACTTGTTCAAGTGCCTTTTTTTCCCCTCTATATCGTGTTATAAAGGAGAATTGTAATTCCTGGGTGTGCAAGTATCCTGTGGCTACAAGGCAGGTGGGAAGGGGCAGAGAGCAGGAGGATGTGGAGGGTCACTTCCCAGACATTGAGGTAGGTGTCTGCTGCCAGAGGATGGCATAAACCCCTTCTGAACAGGTACTTGTCCTTTTCTGGGGAATCCAAAAAACTCTCCTATGGCTTCTGAAGTGTCTCATCAATACCATCCAGGTCAGCTCAGCCTGAGGAATTGCGTGCAGGAGATTTTGGTCATCTCTGGACTAACCCAGAGCCAAAGGGATCCAGGAAGGTGACTGGTATGGTCCAGATCTAAGACTCTTCTATCATTGCTTCATTCATGGGGTGAGGATGCCCAGAGGAGGCCACTGCATCCTATTCCCACTGCTCAGGGGTAGGGGAGTGCTGTTGGCACATCCTCTGGGATGCAAAGCCAACCTCGGTGAGGTTCATGGGTGCCAAAAGGACACCCCAAAGGATATGAGCAGCTCCTCAGAGATGAGCAGGGGAGTACAGAGAGCAGAGCCAGCTCCTGGATCCACTAACTCTGCAGTAGGACAGGCTGGAGATGCTCAAAAAAACCCTCTTCCCTCCCCCCTGCACCAAATGCAGTTCCTCCTAAACCAACAGGGCTTGTTGACGTCCTGCTTTGCTCAGTCTCCAGAGCTGGTAAAGGCTTCTGGGGAAGAAAGAAATCACAGATGCTCAAATGTTCCTTTTTAATGAAGGGGAAAAAAAAAAAAAAAAGTAATGCTTCATTTCAGAATGACTTTTTATTTTCAAATCTTAAACAATTTACTAAGAACCAAAATAAAACCCCAAAAACGAGAACTTCCGAAATCTAAATGAATCATTCTCCAATTACTAAATGGAATCAGACCCTTCCAAAACAGCTTTCAGGAACATTTCTTATTAAAAATATAATTGGCCACTATGAGCTGGGGGAAGAAAAAAAAAAAAAAAAAAGTTTTGAAATATCACAAGTTCTCCCAGAAAATGAGACTGTTTTCCTTCTCTGATTGCAATTAATGACCTGCCAGCCAAGGAGTCCCCAGACCAGCAAGGGCAGATTTCAGAGCAGAAGGAGGCCGGTGCCTGAGGGTGCATCCTCCCTTAAGGACAGCTTGAGTCTGTTCAGT
>NW_020955499.1:170556-201001 GCF_003031625.1 Empidonax traillii
AAAAAAGTTTTGAAATATCACAAGTTCTCCCAGAAAATGAGACTGTTTTCCTTCTCTGATTGCAATTAATGACCTGCCAGCCAAGGAGTCCCCAGACCAGCAAGGGCAGATTTCAGAGCAGAAGGAGGCCGGTGCCTGAGGGTGCATCCTCCCTTAAGGACAGCTTGAGTCTGTTCAGTTGTTCCTCTCAGAATTAAATGGATGCAACAAGAGGATGAAATGAGGCAGCACAGCCCAAATCTACGAGTGGCACTAACACAAAGGAGCCTGGGACAGGCCCCTTCTGCACCCAGCAAGGTCAGTGTGTTTCCTGCAATGTCGCCTGTCTCTAAATGATAAATAAAATGATGCTGCTTTTCTGCCCCAAATTTCCATTCTGTTGTCAGTTGGGGGGTTAAACATAAGCAGAGACACCATTCAAGGCTGAAAACCTGTGTGGTGACCACGTTCAACTGGAGCAGTGCGTGTGCATGGACTGACAGAGTGGTTTGGGTTGGAAGGGACCTTAAAGATCATCCAGTTCCACTCCCTGCCATGGACAAGGGACACCTTCCACTATCCCAGGTTGCTCCAACCCCACCTTGGATGCTTCCAGGGATGGAACATCCACAGTTTCTCTGGACAGCCAATGCCAGTGTCTCACCACCCTCACAGAAAAGAATTTCTTCCTAATATCCAATCTAGACCTAGCCAGGGCTCATTCAACTCCTGAGGGGTTTATCCCTCCTCTGGGATAAAGATCCTGAGCTATTGCTGCCCCTCTGGGCAAGGAGGAAGAGGAGGGGGAAAGGAAGAAGAGAAGGGTGTAGTTTCCATATGGATGGAGGCAGAAGCAACTTTTTGGGGTGGGGGGGGGTGTTTCAGGCACGGTCAGATATTGGGTGGCATCTTTGGATAGCGCTGCTGATCTGACTTTGAAGTTGCTGATTCCAGTCCAGGCTTGTGGAAAACTCCTCCCTGCTCTCTGCATCCCTCTCTCTGCAGCCCCTGTTGGGGCTGGTGACATTGCTGCGACCTTGCAGCCAGGCACCTCGGTGCCATCTCTTAGCTCTGGTTCCTCCCCCCCTGCTTCTCCCAGCCCAGCCCAGCCCAGCCCCTCACCTTCCCCGGGAGGCCCCTGCAGCAGCCGAGCGCCACATTTTCAATTTACACCAACTAAATGATTCATCGCCGCCTAAAAGAGCCCTGAGCAGAGCCCGGGAGGGGAGCGGAGCTGCGGCGGGAGAGGGAGAGGGAGAGGGAGAAGGAGAGAGAGGGGGGGACAAGATCGGGGCGAAGATACAGGGATGAAAAGCTCCGGTGACCTGCTCTCCTCCTCTCGGGGCAGCAGCCGATCAATCCTCCCCCCTCCCCTCTCCTGTCTGTGGGTCCGTCTGTCTCCTCCTCTCTCAGCGGGCTCGAGTTTCCCGGTGTAAGGTTAGGACAGCAGAGTTGTGGAAATCGATTCCCGAGCCCTGGCACACACAGGCTGGGAGAGGAGGGATGGAGAGCCTTTCCTGGGCATCCCAGACATCTCAGGTGGAGGGAGCCTGGAAATGGGGGTCTGGGAAAGGGGGTTGCATCACCCTTGAAGGGAAAATCCCAAAATAAGAGAGACATGCATGGGAGAAACAAAAAAAAATAGATGCAGATTTCCCCCATGTCTCCCAGTGCACACTGTCCCTCTTGATGGTTTATACTGGAGGGAAGAGATGAGTGAACACATGGCTTTGCCCACAGTCTGGTTCCCAGTCCTTCTCTATCCCAAGTCTTTACTAAAAACTGAAATAAAACCACCAAATGAGAACTTCTGAAATCTAAATGAGTCATTCTCTGACTACTAAATGGGTTCCCCCAGCCCAGCTGCCTCCTTCACCTCTTCCACAAGCTCCCATATCAGTCTGGCTGGATTCAGCCCTGCATTGGAAATCCCCTGGGATTCCTGACTGGGAGGGAGCTGGGAAGGGTTAACAGTCAGGAAGGGAAATGTTTCCCCATGGATCCTTGTGCAGGAATCACTGCTGACACATCCCACTTGAGAAGAAGTCTGTTAAAGAATCTTTAAGATGTTGAAAAAATTCTAATAAGAGACTTAATACTACAAAAACTTTGCCCTGAATATCCTGTGCAGCCAGAACTTGTTGAATGGGGTGTAATTCTCTCCTTGACTCTCAGGGCTACCTAAAAGGATGAGGAAACCGAGACCCAGAAAGCCACACCTGAGGCTGGACTAAAAAAACCCTTCCAGACTAGGATTGAAAATCAGATTTCTTAACTGCAGTGGCAGCTAGAGCAAAGGAAAAGACTGAAGTGGGATTTGATAACATTTGCCTTCCAACTGCTTCAAAAAAACCCCACAGGGAATTAATCTCAGTGACCCTGCTGAAATGTGCATAAATAAGAGGTGTTTCTCTTTTGCAGATAAGGAAACAGAGGTTAAGTGGCCAGAGGGAGGAGGGCACAGGGATGAACCATCAGCCAGGTCCACGTTGTGAGGCCAAACTTCTCCCTGAAGAATCGAGTCTATAAAGGTTTTTTTTTTTTTCTTTGTTTTAACCAAGTCAGTGCTGCCAATCCCACTCATCACCAGCCATTTAATTTTTAATACTCCTTCACAATGAGCTGCTGCACAACCTGCAGCTGTCTCTGCCCCTTTTCTCTCCTTTTGGGGATTTATTGCTGGGTGTATTGATTGCTCCTTGCCACTGACCCTGGATGGAAGGAGATGAAATATCCAGCATTGCTGTGGTACAATCAATGGCCAAACTCACGCTTTCCTATGCTGCTTGTCCTCCACAGAGGGCAAAATACAGGGTGTCCATCTCTGGGATGGACGCAGGGTAAGATGGGATAGAGACATCCTATAGAGCTGTACATCAAGTGGAAATATCCTCAGGTCAGCAGGATGGAAGTTTTATGGGCTCATGCTGACCAGGCCACAACTCAGGACTGCTTTGCCAGTAATCCCTTAAAGAATTCCAGAGCATGAGCCACGTTTTTGGACACGTTTTGGGATGTATCCCCTTGATCTGATCTGAAATTAGGCAGGCTGTCGTGGTTTTGGGTGAGGGTCACACAGTCTGACAACGATCAACAGAAGGTTGGAATATGGCACAGGTTTGTTCCCTTCTGCTCTAGAAAGGAGAGGTAGCAAAGAGCATCCCTTCAGCTGGATCACTGCCCCTTACCAGGAGAGTCTGCAATGCAACAGGAAGAACTCGGAGGTGAACTCAGCAGGAAGAAGACAAACACGCTGCAACAGCGGTGTCCATCAGAAAATCCCTCCAAGGCTGCCAAGGACACTGTGAGGCTTGGAGTGACAGCCCCCTGCAGAGCCACGCTCAGCTGGAGACGTCTGGGCAGACGGATCCAATGCACTTTGCAGCCCCTGTCTCTGCTGAGAGGTTCTTGGCAGATGAGACCACCCTGCCACTCATAGCCAGGAGCTCGGCCAGCCTGACACCTCCCTCTCCACGGCTCTGCCAGAGGCCTCTCTGCAGGAGGAGAGCCCTGGCAGGGAAAGGCTGAAGGGAGGAAACTTCAAGATCGATAACATCATTAAAAATCCTAAAGAAAACAAAGGCAGTGGACTAATATCCCAGTCCTGAGGACACCTGGATCCAGGGCTCCTTGGGAGGAGCATAACCAATCCAACACAATAATGAAACAGTGAAATGAGGTCCCTTCTCAGCCTGTTATAAGGAAGCCTAAGAAGATGGACAGAGACACACTTTCTCCTCATCCTGTCCAGACAAGCCAAATGAGCAGTTTGACCCCCTTCGTGCTCGTTTGGCCCAGCTGAGTTGGCCCACACAGGACGAACACTCAACTTCAGGGCCAACACTTTCCCCCACTGAACATACAAACCATAAGGTCCCCTTGGACCAACTAACTTGGAGTGGAGCCCATGATGCTTACAGGGATCTGATTCCTCTCTAAGGGCAAAGGAGATCATGACAAGTCCAAAAAGGCAGAGATTGAGGTCAGCAGTGGAAACTTGGAGGTGCTGAGACAAGGGCACCCAGTTAGAGCCGAATTGCCTTAAGGAGAGGAAACAACGTAAATATTGAAGAGCTGCTGAGGTTGGTTCAGAGTGGACAGGTGCTTCCCTGGTGCAGTCAGCAGACCATGGATCACGTGATGGAGGAGCCCTGTCCAGTCTCTACCACCCTTGCCTTCCAAAAAATCCTTCCCAGTTAAACCCAGCCCTCCCCAGAAAGTCCCAGCGACCTTGCTGGAGGCACCTGGGGGGCTCCTCGGCTCACCTGGCTCAGGTGAGACATCGTTTTTCCTCTCTGCCCTGTGTTACCACAGCCAGTGAGAGCAGAGGGTTGGTGGAAAAGCAGGGCTGGGCTGGTGACAAGCCCCAGCAGGTACTTACGTGTTGTGAAGGACACACCATCCACAGTGAGGGTCTCCTGAGCCCAAGCACTCGCTGCAGGTCTCGTACTGGCTGCACGACTCCACGGGCACCCGGGTGAGCTGCAGGAGGAAAGGGGACAACCTGTCAGGCTTTTCACAGCCCATAATGACTTCCTGGAGGTGCAACCCGCCCTGTCCTCTTCCCCTGATGCCTGTCCTCCCAGAGGGATATCCACACAGAGCTCAGCAGGCCTGGGGGATGTGGGTGCAGTTTGCTCCAGAGCTCAACTTGGTGCAATCCCTGTCCAGACCATCACATCCCATGTGGCCTAACCCTCTTCCCCATGTCCTTCCACCCTTCATTGCCAGATGACCTCACTTGCACACCAGGGAATCAGCACATCAAGCAGGTTGTGGGGACCTGGGACAACTAAACAAGGTGTGATCTTCTGCAGCAAGTTCAATGCACTGGGTCTCAGTGCTCTCTCCCACTTTGGTTGTGGGCCCGGCTGCTTTCTGGCTCCCTGTGAGCACTGAGGTCTTGTGATGTCTTTGCCTCCCTCCCATGACCTCCTGCATCACCACTCCCCACTGCCACCCCCACTCCTGGTCCCAGGAGAGCGTTAGCTCCACTCTCCGTTGCCTGTGCATCTTCCCAGCCATCAGTTGTCCCATTCATGGAGAGGCTGCTTCCAGCAGGAAAAGGACAAAGCCTGAGTATTTCCTTGCTGTCACCCTGCCTTTGCAGCTCAGAAGGCATCAGACGTGGACCTGAAACACCCACCTACTGCCAAAACGCCTCAATTTTAGTATCTATTTTTCTTTCATTTTTTTCCTTTTTAATTAAAGTATTTCAGGGGGAGAGATTTCAAAGGCAGAAGGGACTGCCCAGCCTGACCTCCTGTCTCACAGACCAGTGCCTTTTGATTCCTCTCAGGTTTTGCAAGCCCCTTGCATCTTTTGATGCCAAACATACGGTTTGGGCCCAATGACCTGACAGTCTCTTTTCCATTGAATAAACTTCAGAGAGCTCCTATAATACCCAGTCAGTCGCTGGTGTCTTTGCCCCAGCTCCTGTCAGCAGGGAGAGTTTGTTCCTTCAGATGATATAGTGTGGTATTATCCTGATGAAACACCACTGAGAACTGCCAGCTCTAAACTGCAGAACAGTTACTGGTGACAAATGACAAGGGAATACACCTGGATCCCGGTGACAGGGTTTTTTTTTAACTTGGCGCAACGTTCAGCGGAGTCTGAGCTGTGAAGTGACAGATTAAGATCCATCCTGATTGCACCTGTAAATGAACCAAGAATTGGCTGCCCTTTTTTTTTTTTTTTCAATTTTAAATATAAATATATATCGGGCGAAATTCCAGCTGTGTATGAAGACCTTTTCTATTTGGATCAGGAATTGTCTTCCTCACCTCTATACACAAATCCACTGCAACAGGTAGGTGATAGCCTGTGAACAAAAGCTGAAAATGTGGGGCTTTGCCTCTGGCAAGTGGCAGCAGCTTTAGAAAACTTCAGGTAGAAATATCATTTATTTATCATTGCACCATTGCCTGTGCCAAGTCACCCACAGAAACCAACTGAAAGCTTTCCATGAAAAATGTGAGAGTGTGGAGGAAAAACAAAACAAAACAAAACAAAACAACCAAAAAGCAACACAAAACCACTTTTTCTCAGACTGATTCTTTTGCCATGAGCATAAGAACATAACCAGAACGGAGAGAGCAGCAACAGTGAGAAGATCAAGAGAGGGATGGAGTCCTTCAAACTTCTGTAATTATGGTGGACTTGGCAGTGAAAAGCTAATGGTTGGATTTAGATGATCTTTTCCAACCTACATGATTCTATGATTCTGTCAAGAAGTTTCAAAGGTGAGGTGGCTTGGCCATGAATGCAGTTGTTCCAGCTTCCTTAAGCTTCGGGTCAAGAAGGTATCAAAATGCCCATCAAGTATAAATGTTATGCTCCAGAATTTCACCCAATTAGACCAATAGTCTGTGTTGCGTCCAACTTCCAAAAATACATTGAATTTTTTACAAGAGTGTATTGAGAGTTGCAGACCCTATGATTTGTTATGTCAGCCATTCCCACCTCTTTTTTCCACTTAAGAAAAATATCTGAGTAATTTTTCCTTGATCACATCTGGCTTGACCGCCAGAGTCCTTGAAGAAGAGGCAGATAATTCAGTAATGAAAGGCTGTCAACCTGCCATTCCTCTATCCAGATGTAACTGCTTGTGTAAATCTCCCCCTTGGAATTAGAAATTTTATGGACACGGTTGGGATTGGCTCTGCAGTTCCTACCCAAACTACCCTCAGTGTAACATATGGTGCTGCTTGATTTGTCCTCATTAGATGTGGGTAGTTTTTCTCATCTCTGAGCTAGTTTACATCTGTCTTATGGAACTGAGCCCTGATTAAGAAGTTCAGGTCAGAACACGCACTTTTCAAGCATCTGATGATGCTGGGTTTGGATGTCCTGACTCAAAAGCCACTTGTGGCTCTGATATATGCACAAGAGAGAAGTCCTAGAGGGCTGCATTTTGCTGTTTGTTTGCAAATTGCTACAAAAAGAGTAGATAAAAAGTGGTCTCTGTAGGTTTAATTATTATTATTATTTAATTAGCCATCAAAGGGTAGCCAAGCTCCTTTCAGAATCGGGAGGGACCTACTGGGAATCCAGATCTTCATCTTTGCAGGAATGTTTTGCTTTCGGTGTATTTAGGGTAGTTTGTGGGATTGTTTAGGAGCACACCTTGCTTGGGTTGCTGTCCCAGAGACCACAGAGGTGTGGCAAGAGCCTCCACATCCTGCCAGTCCCACCAGAGTGTCTCCTGTGTCACTGTTTGCATTGTGACATGTTATTCCTGCTGCATAAGACCTTTTATGAGTTCACCCCAAGCAGCTTTATTGCGAGATTAATTAAAACTGCCCCACGCTGGTAAATGTCTTGGGCTGTAAGTGTCAGACCTTCTAATTAATACAGAAAGAAACTACAGAAAACAAAGGAGCTGCAGCTGAAAGGAAAGCCACCTAAGGGTCGTCTCTGCTGAAAAGAGAAAGAACATCAAGCAAATAAGGCACATCTGAGGTCTTATTTTCCTTTTTGGAACATAAACTGTAATTAATTCGGCTCAGCTTCCCAAGCTGAAAGTTTTGAGAACTGACCGTGGCCCTCCAGGGAACAGTCAGCTTTTTGTGCTGCTGCTAAAATATCTGGAAAAGGAAAAGTCCACACAGCCTCCCAATTACAAAGCCTTGACATTATTCACTGCAACGAAGGGACCAGACAGTGCTGAAGGTTGAAATCTCCACTGTAAACCAAGCTGTGAATACTCCTTCCACCTCTCCTCCAGCCTTGGAAAAGCCTGACAAACTTTTCAAGGTCATTTCCCGACATCAGTGAGCGTCTTTCACCGAGGTGGAACTTGGATTTAACATTTTGCTGCAAATATCACAGAATCACAGAATATCCTGAGCTGGAAGGGACCCATTCCTGGAAGTGTCCAAGGCCAGGTTGGAAGGGCTTGGAACAATCTGGGATAGTGGAAGGTGTCCCTGCCCACAGCAGAGGGTGGGACTGGATGGGCTTTAAAGTCCCTTCCTACTCAAACCTTTCTATCATTCTTTCTATCTGGAATGTGGTGAGATCCCAGAGCCAGGGGTGGACAAGGGGTAGGTGATTCCAGTGTCCTTCTCAAGGGCAGCGAGAAAACAATGAGCAGGTCCAGCTGCCATTTCTGCAGCAGAATTTGAAGAGATAACTCACTTCATCAACATATCCATTCACTGGCTCCCAAAGAAATCATTCATGAGTTTCTGGCTCACAGGGACATCTTGAAAAATCTGGGAAGATCCACAAAGTGCTGCACGGTTCAGAACTCACCTACTACTTCAGGACACATCATCTCACCTCTGATCCAGCCTAACTTCCAAACTGCAGCTTCTCCAGCTCCCAGCTTCCCTTCTACCCTCCATTTCTAGTATGATTGAGTTCCAGAAAGTCATTTAAAACAAAATGATTGAGTGGTTTGGATCTGATAGACAGTAACAGCTAATCCTGTTAGAAATTTGGCTCCTACTTCTGCCATTATATATTGACAAAAGCTCCTGCTATGTGCTCAGTCATAATTTTCTGGCTCCTCTATTTGACTCTTTTATTTCAATATACATTGCTTCTTTCTCCCCTTAAACTGCCAACATTCTGGTCAAAACCTGAATCATTGCTCAATCTCTGCTGTTATAATTGGATGTTAATACAGAGGCAGGATTTATTCAGTCTGATGGACTGAGTTAATTTAAATGTACAAAAAGGCATCTTAAGTAGCCAATTTCCTTCCCAACAGTCAAAAGATACATTTCCAAAACACTGAACAAGCCATGTGGGTTCTGGGAATGCTGCTATCTTTCAAGACTCAGCCAGCCCCCAAAAAATGCAGGAAGATTAAGAGTGGAGCTTATTGGATTTCAAAGCCTGGAAAAGAGTGTTCCTGATAATACCTTCTATTAAACAGAGCAAGGCAAGAGCAACCTGAGAGACCACTGGAGGAACCATTTCTGCACTCTGAACAGAGTCAGGGGGGATGTTCTGTCACCTGCACAGCACCCCAAGATGCCAGTTTTATTTTAGCCTGAGTTATGGACAAAGGGACTCAAAACTCCTCTGTTTGATACCCTGTGCCTTATTATCTGACCTACAAACTCAGTGAAAAGCAGGAACACAGAAACAGGACTCCTACCCATGTGGATGTAAAACTGCTGGGAGAGGAGATGATCCTGTGGGGATAAGAGATGAGGACCTGGGTTTCATCCCAGCCTGCCACTCCAGCATGATAAGTAAATAACTTCCCAGTCTCACTGGGACAGGGAATGTCATTTCTCATCAGACACCCCCAAGCTTTGCCTCTTCATCGTAGCACACTTCCCAGGAAATCCATGCTTACACACCTGGAAAACTGGGGGCTTTAATTAAGAGCGTTAATTGGAAGCAGCAGTAGCTGTCAAGGACAAATGACACAATAATTAAACTGGGGGTCAGTGCCCTGCTGGGTGGCAGGATGAATTACCTGCTCAAATATACTTGTTCATCAAAGGCTCTCTACCCACAGTTGTGTGTGTGCTGCTTCTCCTTCTCTTCCCTTCCTCTTCTCTTTTCTCCCTTCTCTTCCCTTCTCTTCCTGCACATCTTTGCTGAGAGAGGACTTTGGCGTTGCCAGAGCAAATCCCCAGCCACAATCACACTACATTTACACCAACAGAGGCAAAGCAAGAAGGGGAATAGAAAGATATGAAGCTCCTGTGACAGCAGAAAGCTCTGTGGTAAGGCTGAGGAGATGGCAATTCCCGCCAGATGCTCTCATGGTGAGGTTGCTGTTGATGCTCCTGCAGCAGGGAGCTTCTCTTTGCACACCTTGCAGTGCAGATCTCCTCTTCCTGCCTCCCTTGGCAGGACCTTGCTTGGCAGCTGGCTCAGAAAATCCAGATCACTTGTTTTCTGCATAGGCCACGCTGGGCTCCGTTTCTGATCCACTGGGACTGTCAGTCTTGCAGCTTGTGGGGAGCAGCTCTGTCATGGCAGGTATGGAAGGTGAGGGGTTTGCCTTCTCACCAAGGTCTGTCTGCAACATCAGAGTCTAATTCTAAGCCAGAAACCCGGGCTCTGCTGAAGGAGAGACCTCTTGCAAGGCAGGATTTGTCTGCTCTCAGTTTTAGGTGAGGTAAATCACCCCCTGGCTGTGCCTGTGTCTGTTCACTGAATAGAAAGGAGTCCAGACAGCCAGGTCAGGCAGAGACATTTACCATAGACACCATGATCACAAGGTGAGCTGAATCCCACCTCAATGTCACACAATTTTCTGCTTTTCCTCAAATCTTACCACTGAGAACAATCCCCAAACCTGTAAGGGCTTCCCCTCTTCCCAGTTGTAGCACCAGAATAACCAGTCACAACACACAATGATTTTTATTTCATGTCTGGGAGAGTGGTAGAGGAAATCCACTGTGTCACACAGCTAGAAAACCATTCCATAACTCAAAAGATCTGGTGTGATGACATGGGTTGTGTTTGAACAAGTGCCTTTCACCATCTGCTCTGTCAACACAACCCTCACACCGAGCTCATCCCTGCTCTCTGTTCTGGCTCTATTTACAAAGGCACAGACTCTCAGACAACAAAGATTATCTCAGCCCTTTTCTTGAAGGCTTGGCAGCTTCCCAGGTTCCCCCTTCACGACAGCACGACTCTGCTGTCCCTTCTTCAAAGAATTCCAACACTCCTTAGTGACTCTCCTCCCAAAAAACATCAGGACTCGAGGAGGAGCAAGGGCCACACCACCCTGTTGTGGGTATGGTTGGCAACTTGGAGACTGAAGAGTGTTTTTCATACACTGGGAGGCTTCAGAGTTGAATCTCACCCAGAGATTCAAAAGAGTGCAAAACTCTTCCTTCAGCTGGGATAGCAAGGGTGCAACCCACTGGCATAAAGCAGGAAAATTATTAGGAATCCTTTTGATATACCAGATTAGAGGTGTGAAGGGATATCCAAGTGATTTTACCCAAGTTTGATGAAAACAGCCACCTTCTTACCCACCCTGCAAACCATCAGCACTGACCAACTCCCTCTACCCATGGCATTCAATCCGTGTCTCTCCCTTGCCGGGTCCAGATACCTTCAGATCCCCCCTGCCCTGTTTGCATTAAATCTTTATCCCCTGGTCAAGTGCTTCAGTCTGCAAACTGTAAAACAAAAGAGGTCTGGCTACACATTTGTGTTCAAAAGCCTTCGAAATAAGAGCCTCGTGTCACAATTAATGCAGGGCCCGGCCGGGCTTAATGAGAGCCAGTGCCTTGTGTGGCCACTGGAGCGTGGCTGCTGAGCCAGGCAGAGATCATTACCCAGCCTCTAGACAGGCTGGATATAGATTTAATTGGGACCTCTAAAGGAATTTATGTCACTGCAATGGCCTTTCTCAAAGTCCAGCATCCCTTGAAGGCTCCTGGTGGAGGAGTGAAGAGTTGTTTCTGCTGGTGGTGGCTACTTTTCATTGTGTTGTTCCACCTTCTTTTCAGATGTCCCCCATCACAGAATCAAAGACTTGGATTGGAAGGGACCTTAAAGATCATCTAGTCCCATCTAATCCCTTCATGATGTGAAGGGATTCTCACCCTGAGTTATCAAGGAGAATCTTCCTATGGATTAATTCTCCTCAGCAGCCCTCTCAGGTATCCTATTGTACCTCCTTGTCCATTCCCACCAGTTCAATCTTACCACCACTAAAAATTCCATCTTTACACATTTAATATCTCCCTGGACTATGAAATCCTCATCCAATCACCTGGAGGAGCTCTGCCTCATCTCTCTCCCCAGCCACCCTCACCCTCTCCCAGGTTTCTGGCTCCACCACTTGCTGGCCCAGGCAGTTCATGAAGGATTGTGTTGATCAAACTCCCTTGTGCAGGTACTACCAAACTGAGGAAATGGTGGAAGTTTGAAAAAATGTCATTTTTTCAGTTGTGATCAGACCAAAAATCCCCCATATTCCCACATAAAACCAGCTGTGCTGGCTGGGACCAACACTCCACAGATCCCAGATAAGGAAAGCATAAGAACAGGATCAATACATATGTTCCCAGTAGTTGCCCAAAATTTTGGCTATTGTCATTCAGGGGAACTTCTGCATCTTATCTGGCTCTCTGCCATAATGCAAAAAAGACCTTTCTTTACTTTTTTGGTTTATCTTGCAATTGCATTGACTTTCTGCATCCACACCCCACTGTGCCAGGGAATTTCACAGGTCCAGAGCCCACTGCTTGAAGGAATCACCTCCTTTCATTTGTTCAGGACTTGATTTTTCAAAAGTTTAATTTCATGCCCTGTAATTCTTGTATTTGCAGAGGTGGTGAACAGTCATTTCTCATCCATCCCATTTTACCATCCATAAATTTGCCAATCTCTCCACATACCCCATCTCACCTCCTTCCAGGCTGAGGAATTCCTGCTTCTTCAGTCACCTCCCACTTGGAAACCACCCCATACCTCTGACTGTAGAATCATTAAGATTGGAAAAGACCTTTCAGGTGATTTGAGTCCAACCATTAACCCAACACTGCCAAGGTTCCCTCCTGAGCCTCCTTTTCTCCAGGCTGAGCCCCCCTCAGCTCCCTCAGCTGCACTTCATAGGACTTGTCCTCACAAGACTTGTTCTCATCCTGGTTCCCTTTCTCTTTTGACCATTTATTTACCCTTATGAGCCAAATGTTGGGAAAAGGAGAGTCTATCTGGTGACACCAGGTCATCTCTTTATAGCCTTTTCTCCTCCCTGGGCTCTCAGGCACCGATCACATCATCAGAAACTACTAAGTGACTGCCTTTAGCAGGGTGCCACCTCTCAGCTTGAGATCCATGACCCTGTACATCCTTCAGGCTCATCCCAGATGAGAAAGAAAACACATCAGATTAAAGTGTGATTAAGACTGTGTTTCATCACAGGCGGGGAACTCGTAAAGCTTGATTGCTTTGAGCAGTGTGAGTGTACAGTGATAGTGATCTTCAGCTCCTCAGAGGGCACTCCTTGCCACGAAAAGGAGCATCTGGTTTGTTCCCAGATACCCTCACACACACCCTGCTTCAAATCTGTCCCTGCCCCTCCCCTGCTTTTCCAAGTCCTTCTCCAGGCAGGGCCCTCCAATCTCTCTCTGACAGGAGCTCCGCACCATCAGTCGGAGTGATGATAACATCAGCTGAAGAGTTATGAGGTCACACTGCTTTATCTGCAGCCCAAAAGCTGCAGATCCAAGGCAGGGAGAGCCGTGGCAACCTGAGCTTGTGCAGCAAACACGCACCAACCCGGCCCGGAAACGCAAATTTGGGGCTTTCAGTGCTGTTGCACCTCCGCCTCTCCAGAGCGCTCACGGCCAACAGTGCTACCGAGGCTTTCAGTCAAGAGCTAAGCAAGAACCAGGGGAAAAAAAAAAAAGTGAAGCAGCCTCTTCCCAAGCCCTTAAATTTATGTCTCAGTTTATTAAAGGAGAGACAAGCCGACAGCACTCACAGCTCAGCTGGCGCCTGGGGGAGCTCTCAAGGTTTGGGTGGTAATTAGTGCTGCCAAAAAGACAACGACCAGGCAGAGATTCAGGCAACTCTTTCAGGGCTCATCTATTTGTCTTGAGACATCTCTGCTCTTTGTTTCGCTGTGGAACAGGAGAGGAAACTTCCCAGCAAAGCCCAACTCCCCCTCTGCAGGGTTTTAATTCACACAGGGCTTGAAATGCAGAATTCCTACTGAGTGCAGTGAGGGTTGTTCCATCCCAGTCCCCAGAGCCCATATTTCAATGGATTAAGTGCACAGCCTAGTGCAGCAAAGCACTACACGTGTTTTCCCAGCTTTCTCAGACATTCATCTTGCCATAAAATGGAAAGTTCAAGGATATCTAATTCAGGGATCATATAAATGCATAACATTTAAGGTCAGAAGGGACCACTACATCATCTGTTCTCACCTCCTGTGCATCACAGCCACTACCCATCTAGTCTCATACTTAACCACATAATCTGGGTTTAACTAAAGCATGCTGCCTAGAAAGACCTCCCATTTTGATGTGAAGATACCAAGAAACGGAGAATCCTCCATTTCATGAGCAGTTTGTTCCAGCAGTTCATCACTCGCACCATAAAAATCTTGTACATGCCTCACTTTTCATGGGAATCCATCAGTTTTTGGCTGCCAAACACTGATTCTTATTTTGTTTTCCTTTTCTAGCTTTAAGAGCCCCTTAACCTGCTGTTTTCACCACGTGAAGATGCTCAGAGATCCTAACGGGACCATTCCTTAATCTTCCTTCAGATAAATGAACACTCGAAGATGCCTTCAAACCCTACAAGGAAATCACACCTTCCTACTCCCTGTAAATAATTTTTGTGCTTCTTTTCTGCTGCTTTTCCTATCTGACCACAGAGCATGACTACAACTCTCCCACTCTCCTGCTCTCCTCCAAGGATGCAGGATGCTGTCTCAGCTGTTCCTACTACTCCAGGCAAGACTAGGAAAAACCCTATTCTAGGGCGTAAAAGGGATGAGCCACTCATTCATTTCAGTCACTGCTTTCTAGGACACATCTCCCACTTCCCAGCCTGACCTACATTCCTTCCTGTGAGGCAGCAAAGTTTGCATTTGTTTTGTTTGAGGGAGCCAAAGTCACCCAAATGCTCTGCCCTCGGTGTCGTTAATGCTGAGCTAATCATTGTTCCACTGAATATTTTATCCCTGGGATTTAATATCAACCTCCCACTCATTCATGAACATTTTCAGTAGGTTTGGGCCCAGTATTGATCCCTGGAGAACACTAGTAGGAAAACCCTCAGGCTCTTTGAGAGCTGCCAGTGTTAAGCCAATGCAGAGATATCCTCAAACTATTTTTAGGTTTTGGGTTTTTATTTTTTTAAGGGCAACAGGTTGTGGTGTTATCCCAAGTGCTGCATGGAAAGGTAAAGACAGGGCATCCACACACTAAAACTTCATTATTTCCTTAAGGAAGGGATCACCTGTTTCCTCAAGGATTGAAAAATATCTAATTTCTCATAAAAATTGCCATTTGGCCTTGGAGCTTCAGATTTATCCAGGCACTGTATTACTTAATATTACCCTTTTCTAGCCACCATGAATCACTAGACTGGGGGACAAGAAGCACCTAAATTATTAATATATTCCCCAGTATATTTGATGTAGGATATTTCAGGTCTCTGGTGTGCAAAGTCATCCTCAGAAGACCCGGTGCCTGGATATTGTAGATTTAAACCTGGCTAAAACAGCTTGGTGAACAGCTCGAGGTTCAACAGGATCAATCTGGGCACTGGAAACCTTTGGAGTTGTTGGGATCTCCTGACTCCTGGCGATAACTTTGAATCCAGGCCTTTGAATGGGTCCCAGAGCTTGTGCGGGAGCACACAAGGTTCTTATTTCTCCAATTAGTTCCTCTTTCATTTGTACTCCTGTAATTTCTGCCCACATTTTTCTCCAGCCAAAGCAGGAGGCCGAGACTCCCACTGCACCTTTCTTTTCATGGAAAGGCACACACACAGCTCCCAGATTTCTCGGGGGGAAAAACAGCTGGCATGAGGATCTGTAGGAGAAGCATAACTTTTGTCCCTGTAGATAACTATTCAGATTTGATTTAAGGTACTGCTCTGGTGCTGTATGAAACAGGGAGATCTCATTTCAGCTCCTTTGTGCCGGGCCCTGAGTTCACAAAAGCTGAGCAGGAACATTGTCCAGGGGGGGCAAGGACAGGGGCTGGGGGGGGGGGGGATGATGTTCTTGGATGATTGCAAGATGAACACTGCCAGCTGGCCTGTGCACAAAGGACTGAGACCCAAGAGACCCCACAAAGCCTTTGCCAGCTCCATCCAGGTGGTTCCCAAACTGGCATCCTGAAACAGAGTGGGATTAACCCACTGAGGCACCTTAGAGGAGCCTCCACCTCAAAGATCAAAGGCACCCTGGCTCCAGGGCTCTGTTTACACCTGACTGCCTTGTGGGCATCCCTTACAGAGGGATGGATTTGGGCTCGGGGATTTCACAGCGCTCCCCACTTGTGAAAAACAAAAAAAAAAAATAAAGAATGCCAAGCCCAAAATACCCCTTTGTCCCTGACCACAAAGAAGGAAGCTGTGTTTGGCATGTAAAGCAAGGGGACAGAAAGGAGAGCGAGGAGCAGTGCCAGGTGCTCAGAGAGCACCTCTGAAACATGAGCAAGTGATGAGAGACTCAAAGGGCTCTCTCCTGTCCACATCCAGCAGCTGGGACAGTGAAGCTTCCTCATTCCTGGGGCAGCAGGACTGGCTCACACACACACTGCCAGCATTGCAAGGGATGCTTGTGCCCCTTGGCAGAGCACTGCTGACCATCCTGGACCCTTTTTATCCACGTCTCACCCTCATCCCAAAAAAAACCAGCCAGTGGCTTCACAGGGTTTGGAGTCTCTTTGCAGAGCTCAGGGCACTCAAGTTCCCCGTCTCAGTAGCAGGAGTGACCTTCTCATTGCTCCTCTCTACTCGTCTTTTTTCTCCAGTTAATGCAAACACACTCACAAAAGGGCCTGTCCTTTTCACCTGCAGTCCTCAGAGCCATTCAGGAAGGGGATGGGGGAACAAAAAGCATCAGGGATGAGAAGAAAGTCGGGCACTGACGTGGCTGTCTGAAGGTCAAACACACTCATCCTTTTGTTGGCGTGAGAATCGACGCCGGTTTTATTAAAGCAATCTGGCCACTATCTGAATACTGCTGTGACCACACATAACTCGGTTTAAGAAACCCCCTGATGCACAGACTGGCCAAGGTGATGAGAACCTCAGGGAGCTGATGTGATATCCCTTCTCCTGAGGTCTGTGCACTGGAAGGCTCGGAGCACCCACGGGATCAGCAGGGAAGGACCAGAGGGGTGAATGATCCAGCACCACACTCCTCCTCAGGTGTGTGTGCTCCTGTGTGTGCTCACACACACAGCCCTGGCAACCAGCTGATGGCATTTGTAAGCCCTGCCAGGCTTACACTGCTCAGAAAGGGGCTGTGGGGAACATTTGTTTTATTTATCAGCTCCCATTTCACACCGGTGAACCGTAAAATTGTAACTGCAGCTTTCCCCCGTCTCTCACTGATCTGTGGCATCTGTCTGTCTGTCTGTCTTCTTACCTACCCACACATGTGCAGCATGTCCTGAAGGAGCAATATCCCCTCTGCTTCCCAAGGAATTCCCAAGCTCTGCCTCTTCCCAGAACAGCAATCCCCGCCCCTGGTTTATTAACCCAACATCTGAGAAAGGCCCTCGCCCTCCCAATCAGGAGAGAAGTTTCCTCAGCATTTATGGAGAGCAGGAAATGAGGAATGTATAATCAAGCCAGAGGACAGTTTCAAACCTCATCAGAATAACAGGTGAGGAGGAGAGCTTCCTTCTAGCTGCCTGGGATTTTACCTGAGGACACCTATATGTCTCCTGCTTTAACATCAGGATCTACAACATGACCTTTTTGGCTCATGTTTTAGGAAAACACAAGAGCTCACGCCCCTGTTCCTTTATCTTCTCCAAAGGACACACTGATTTTATAGGTATTTGTCCCAAGGGCAGTGAAGGAAAAGTGATGTTTTATGCTTGTTTTATTTCTCATTTCAGCCATCACTCCCTGAATCAGCAACTTCAACCATCCTTCCCCGTTTGAAGGTCTTATTTATACCTTTGTAAACAGAAATAGTCCAGGAAGGAGAGAAGACCAGCCAGGTGGGAGCACAGCTCAAGTCCCTCCCTGACCAGAGACCATTTATTTAATCTCCAGTTCACTTCATGCAGCCAAAGCATCTCTGAAAGGGACATAAACGCCATCCTGGAGTATTTCTCCCCATTGTTAATGAGGAAAACCTATATGAGAGGTGGAATAAATCTGGGAGACCCTTTTTTCCCCATCCCACAGCAAGGCTTAGATCCAATTTGCAGCTCACAGGGATGTTGTGAAACTCCAGGATTGGAGGAGGGATTGCCTGGCTAACGGTGGATGTGCTGAATCCCTGAAAACTTTTAGCTCGTGGTTTGTTTTCCTAAAAGATACGAAATATTGCTGAGCTGTGGGCTCAGAGCAGACATCTCCCCGAGGAGTTCTGTGACCTGAGTTATGCAGATCACATTAGACAATCACACTGGTGTCTTTTAGCTTCCAATCCCATGAATTTATAAATAGCCACCAAATAGTTTCAACCATAATTGGCAGCCTGTGCTGCAAAGAGCTTAGCTAAGCACACAGGCCCTTATGTGAAGTGAAAAGTTTTTATTATTGTTATTATTATTGCAGAAGGGTTTTGTCTGGCTCAGCTTTAAACTACATTTTCTCTATCAGGATGCAGATTTCAGAAGACAAGTTGCCTGACCCAGAGACCAGGCCTGTAAATGGGACTGTGACAGTAATTGCCATATTTGCAAGACAAGTACGAATTGCCTCTTCTGGATGAGCCACACAGACAGTGGAGATGAAGTTTATCACTGCCCTAAATGTGTTTGGTTTTCTGCTGATGCATAAACACTCCAGCAATTAGTATGCTGTGTTAAGGCCCTCTTCTCCACAGATTTTTTTCTTTTTTTCTTTTCCCTGAGGTTTTACATTAAGAGTTTTTGTGAATAGGCTTTTAAGATAATTCACAGGGAAATGACCACTTGCACTTAGAAGGTTGGTCAGGCGGTGGAACAGGTTGTCCAAGGTGGTGGAATCACCACCCCTGGAAGTTTTCAAAAGGCATGGCACTTGGGGACATGGCCCGGGCAAGGCTGTGACAATGGTTGGACTCAATGATCTTGGAGGTCTTTTCCAACCTCAATGATTCTGTGATTCCATGACAATTCCAGCACCCTCAAATATCAGTGCATGAATATGAATTCTTTGCTTATTTGGAGAGTGTTGCAGGTTTAGAGCATCTGTGAGAACTGGAAACTCTGGGAAAGAGGAGGATGTTGATTGGTGGTGCAAGTGGTATTTACCAAGTTGAGACCAACTTTAGGAAAGCTCCCAGTTCTCTTTTACTGATTTCATAGAATCCTAGAACGGCCTGGTTTGGAAGGGACCTTAAAAACCATCTTGTTCCAAGCCCTGCCATGTGCAGGGACACCTTCCACTATCCCAGGTTACTCCAAACCCCATCCAACATGACCTTGGACACTTCCAGAGATGGGGCAGCCACAGCTTTTCATTTCCTCCAAAGTACTGGAGAGATGTGCTGGAAAATGGTGATTCTTATACATAAAAGAAAGGAGGAGGAATGCAGAAAGGAACATGTTAACAAGGCTTTTAACAGAGGATTGATCTTCCAAACCCCCAGCTCTGATCCCCAACCACAGAAGAAATCCATATAACCAAAACAAAGTCACATCCTCCACTGACCCAAGTGCAGAGTCAGAATGAGAAAAACAGCACAAGAGGGGTTTTCATCTGTAATTCCAGGTACTAAATGGTCTGGAAGATAATAAAGCTGAAGAATTAATTATATCCTTGCCTTCAGGGAGGGAGGCACTGGAGCAGGTTGCCCAGTGAAGTTGTGGCTGCCCCATCCCTTGGAAGTGTCCAAGGTCAGGTTGGACGGGGCTTGGAGCAACCTGGGCTAGTGGAAGGTGTCCCTGCCCATGGCAGGGGGTTGGAGCAAGATGATCTTTAAGTTCCCTTCCAACCCAAAGCACTCCATGATTCTATGATCATCATCAATCTTGTTCCCTTTCCAATTTTTTTATCCCCCCCTTTTTTTTTTTTTTGTTCATTACTGCAAATGTTTCAGTTTTCCATTGCTTGTTCCTCAGCTCACAAGAATACTAAACATTCTTCTATAGGCACATATGGAAAGTGATTCTGTGTTTAAATGTCTGTAGTATCAGTGCTAGATCAGAGCATCACTGGTAGTTCGCACTACTTGACCTCTTCTGGATTCCTAAATTTAAAATTCAGAGTATCCCATTAAAAATCATCCAAACTGATTTTTTTTTTTCCTTTTAATGAGAAAACAGCCTGACTGAACAGTTCCCCCCAAATCATGTCTGTTTTCTGTAGAAATCATAACCATTCCATGAAAGAACTCAAAGAATTATTTTTCCTATGACTCGCAATAGGTCTGATCTCAGTAAAATTCCATTTCACCAGAACATTTAGTCACAGTTTAGTATTAACTTCTCCCTTTCCTAGGCTTTGTTTTTTGGCTTTTTTTTTTTTTTTTTTTTTTTTTTTTTTTTTTTTTTTTTTTTTTTTTTTTTTTTTTTTTTTTTTTTTTTTTGTATAATTTGTCAAGAAGAAGTTGATGCATGGCTCTTCTTGAAAGGGATAGCTCAGAGACCAATTAGTCAACCCCGGAACTGGCAAACCCCTCCTAACACAACGGCACAAAATGGCAGCTGAATAAAGATCTATCTTGCTTTTAAAAATATTAACCTGTTTTATTGACACTGCCATTTATCAGAAGGTTTATTCTTTGAGTGAGGAGATGGAAACAGCCAAAAGCAGAGCTAAAGGCCACCAGCCACCCCATCACCACACAGATGGGGAGCAAATGCCCAGGGGTGCTTTTAAGCATAAAGACTCACTAAGAAACCATTTGGGGGGGAAAAAAAAAAAAAGGGGGGAGATTAAAGCATGATTTAGAAGTTCTGTTTATATCAAATGCTCCCTTAATTATTTAGGAATTGACAGACTTAATAAAACCTAATATCCACCCCTCTCTATGTCAAATTTCTGCTGGCAGGTCGAGCCAGATGCTTCATAAAAGGTGGGAGCATCCTACAAAAGCCAGGGCTTTGTGTTAGGTATCTGCATTCAGTAATACCTAGAGACTGGTTTATAATCTGGATAACAGCAGTTCAGACTTCTAGATGTCTAGGTAATTATTTTTTTTTAATTAAAAATCGCTTTAAAGCATTAAGACCCAAAATGTTCAGTTTTTTGGGCGTTTCTTTCTGCCCTTGCTCCAAAAATGCTGTTTAGAATGAAGGCTCGAGGATTAAAAAAATGAAGAACCACCCTATTCATTGCCCTGGGGAAATTCTCCCTTGCAATGGACCTGCAGAATCGCTGCAAGGACTGAACTGAAACTTCCATGGGAAGATCCTGGTTCACTGAATCCACTTCATGGGGCACTGACGGGTTGCAATGAGCTGTTTTTTAGACTCAGCACATCGGAGGCAAAGTAGAAAACTGGTAATTTGCAAGTTGTGCACCTGAACTTTTAGAAATGCTGAGCTGGTTCTGGAGCAATAAGAATAATCTTTTCCCAAATAAACCTTTCCCCAGAAAGGAATTAAAGGATCAGGTGTTATGCTCCAAATACCTGTGGCAGCAGTTTAGCTGGGAGGGTTGCAGGGGTGGGAGGTGAGCAGGAACTCACCCTCAAAACATTGAAAATTAAGGATCTGAGGCAGAATAGTCCTGTATAGATCAGAATTTGGATAAATATATGTGGACAAACATTAATAACCTCTCTGCAGCAACTGCTTAAGAAATCATTGGGAATAAGTTGCCTTTATTATAAGAGACCACTGAAATCCTGGGAAGCTTCACAATTCTGAGTGGCAAAAATGGTGAGTGAGGACAATTAATTTTCACCCTTCATGAGAGGAAAGATGAGACTGAGAGATGCTCTTCCAACTGTCCACCAAAGGGAAGGAAATTAAAACATCTCCTGTTGTCAGACAAGCAGTCCCAAGCTTGGAAAACAAAAACAGAATTCCCAGAGCATCCTTTAGCTCCTCTAAGCTGCTGGATGTTGATAAGCTCAGGACAAAACTCACAGGCTGTTGGGAAAGGGAGGGGGTCACAGTGCAGCTCTAATGAACTGGCTTTCATTTTTACTTTCTCTGCTTATTTCCTGCCTACAATCACTTTTGTTTGTCCAGCAGGACTGGGAACTTGAATTTCTGCTTGTGTGGAAGGATCTCACCTCGTCTATGGGAGCTCAGGCTTGGGGACAAACCAACTCCCTTCACCCTACAGACTTGTCCTGCTTGGAAATCATCCCTCAGGCATAACCTCTTGCTGCAGAGTGAGGACAATTTCCCCTTTTTCAGGCACAGGGTGCAACAAAACCCACTAAACTGAATGAATGGCCAGTCTTCGCGAACAAAGAACCGGGGAAGGTCTTTCCACCTTCCAGCCTGCGCATTGGATTTTTTAGGTGAGACACAGTGTGCGCGGAACTGAGCNNNTAATCCTGAGGTTCATCTGCCGGGGCCAAGCACGCTTGGACGGTGGCAGCGAGGTCCTCAGGACGTAGATGGATTGCCTTACAGGGCTAACGAGCTCCATCTGCCCGGGGAGGGGCCCTGACCAGGACTCGAACCCGGGTCTCTGCAGTGACAGTGCAGCGCCTTTCCCCTAGACCACCAGGGGCTCCCACCCACTAAACTAATAAAGCACCGTTGCCACAGGGGCAAGGGCCTATTTGTTTCCATTAAAACTGCCTAAAATTAAAAAGAAGGAGTTGGGAAGGACAAGAGAGCTGTGGTGTGTGTCTATCAAACAGAGCTCTGAAAGAGCTGTGCAGCCTAATGGCTCTGATTTTTATCTGCTGACAACACTGAGAGGCTAAAGAAAATCTCTGTGCTCGCCAGGCCCCAGTCCCTCTGAGGGTTTCCAAGTGTATAGAAACATCAAGAAGAGAATAAAACTATTTCTGCATAGATGGTTGGTCAAGGGAATGAACAGACTGGCAAGGAAAATGAAGCAGCAGAGGTGGGAAGCTTATGTGAAAAGCTTAAATGAAGCTTATATGAAATCCTGAGGCAGAGGGTAGAGGAAATGGAGAGTTTTCTCTCTTTTGAAACTCTCTGCTGGATGTTCATCACTGATCCTTATTGGAAAGTTTTCTGGGTTGGAGATATAGAATCATAGTTTGGTTGGAAGGGACCTTAAAAACCATCTTGTTCCATCCCCTCCCATGGGCAGGGACACCTTCCACTAGCCCAGGTTGCTCCAAGCCCCATCCAGCCTGGCCTTGGACACTTCC
Source organism: Empidonax traillii (assembly GCF_003031625.1). Taxonomy (NCBI): domain Eukaryota; kingdom Metazoa; phylum Chordata; class Aves; order Passeriformes; family Tyrannidae; genus Empidonax; species Empidonax traillii. The sequence continues at coordinate 193,421 of NW_020955499.1, forward strand.
AGGCATAGGGTAGTCACAGCTTCTCTGGACAACCTCACCCTAACAGGGGAGAATTTCTTCCCAATATCCCATCTGTCCCTGCCCTCTGGCAGTGGGAAGCCATTCCCTGTGTCCTGTCCCTCCATCCCTTGCCCCCAGTCCCTCTCCAACTCTCCTGGAGCCCCTTTAGGCCCTGCAAGGCCTAAAACAAACTGCAAAACAACACCAGAAAAACCCCCACAATGATATCTCCAATTATCCTAAACTTGTTTGTCCAACATGAAGGTTGGTTTGGGGAGTAGCTGTTTCATCCTTTCTAGAGGTTAAAAACACAGGCCTCAAGAGGGGGCGTTTGCCAGAGAAGCTGTTCTGCTCTTTTGTCCATTTTTTTTTTTTTAGTATTATTTTTATTCCAGTTAAACTTTAAGGAAAGGCTGAAGATTGCAAATGTGATATTTGGCTAGGAAGGCTTCCAGCATGAGGAATCACCACTCTTCCTCTTAGTTTGAAAAGACCAGTCTATTTAAGGTTCCAAAACATATGTTGCTCCCCTCTTCAGGCCCATCATCCCTTTTGTTGCCTGGCTGCGAGTGAGAGGATGCCACTTTTCTTCATCTGGCTCCAAAGCCTCGTGTTTCTGGGTTGTACATCGCAGATTATTCACTAAATCTCGGTTATGTGAGGATGTGAATCTCAACAGAACTCCCCGCCAGTCCTGTGGAAAAATACTCTCAACCCATCCCACAGTCAGAGACGGAGTCATTTGCGAGTGGAATCGCTGCTGGCTTTGAAAACAGGAAAAAGGGCAAGGAAATAAACCTCCACCAGCTCAGCTCCCTCCTCTGATATTGCCTGTCTCCTGCTGGTGGCCTCGAAATTTGCTCCCACCTTCACAGGTCAGGAAGTGTTATGTCTTGGAACTGCTGAATCTGAAAGAAATTTGGTGGCAAACCCTTCATTTGGGAGACTCATCTCTTGGTTCCTTGTGATGGAATCCCAGAATCATTGGAAGGGTACCCGAAGGATTTAGGAGAACTGACTCCTGAAGCTGAGAACACTCAGCTTCTCAGCACAAATCTGCACCAAGCCTGAGAAAGGGACACCCCCCAACCTGTCCTTCTCAGGGCTTTTATCACCCCTGGCCCTCCTGCTGTGGGGCCTTCAGACGTGTCTGCAAGAACTTCTACCCGGGAATCAGCTCCTCTGGAATGCAGTGAGGAGGAAACATCTAAATCCATCTCTGGAAAAGGTGCTTTTTTTCCAGGCAGGAAAGCTTCCTTAAGTCAAAAAATCTTCGTCTCCTCATAGTAAAATCTTCTGGAAGGGTCTTACAATCATTAAGGTTGGAGAGGACCTTCAACATCACCACGTTCAACCTGCAATCCACCACCACCGTATCAACTGACTCATACTGGGAAGTGCCACTTCTACTAATTTTTTGAGCGCTTCCAGGGATGGTGATTCCACCACATCCCTGGGAAGTCTGTTCCAAGGCTTAACCACCCTTTCAGTGAAGAAATTTTCCCTGCTATCCAATCTAAACCTCCCCTGGTACAACTTGAGGCCATTCCTTCTCGTCCTGTTGCTTGTTACATGGGACAAGACAGCAATTCCCACCTGGCCACAACCTCCTGTCAGGAGGTTACAGAATGTAACCAGGTCTCCCTTTTCTCCAGAAAAGAATAAGAACCCTTCTTTCTGACAGCAAGACCCTTAGCACAAAGCCCCACATCCTTTGCTGAAGGCTCCTCATACTTTAGGAGGAGACTTAAATAAGTCCCGTATCTCCCCGTGCTCTTCTTGCAGCAGAACTACTACTGTGAGTAAGACTTGTAATACTTCATTTTCATATCCTTAATTAAAAAAAAAAAAAAAAAGGGGAGGTTCAGCTGACAAATGGACAGTAATGGCAACAAAAGCCATCCTCGGTGCAGGTTGGTAAACTCCACCAGTTTTGGAGGCAACGAGCACACGAAGCGAGTGAAGTCTTGAGTAATAATATTTTAGCAGCTCTCAGATGACACAGGAGAAGTGCAGAAATGTCAAACCCAACGCCATTACTCAAAAATAGGAGCACACGATTAGACAAGCAATTATACACCGAGCAGCTTAACATAAATTGTGGGTAAAAATATCAGAAACAATTTTTCAGGACTTAGTGAAGGGAGCACCTTGTAAAGCATAATTGGATTAGAGGAGACAGCCAGCATGGATTTACAAGCAGGAGGTCTTTTGCTTAACTAACTTGTTGGAGTTCTTTGAAGCTCCAGCATTACTGCCAAGGTAGGCAAGGGAAATGTAATAGATGTTATGCACTTAGATTTCCCAAAAGCAATTGGAGAAGTTGTACAGGGAGATTATCAGCTAATGGAAGAAGTTGTGCTAGAAAAGTGGGCTGGCTTAGAAAAGTGGCTGTGAAGCAGAAAAGAGCCAGTGTGTGGGCTGGCTTGCCATGTTCATTCTCAACCTCAAAAGTGAGTTATTTAAGTGCTTGGCCTGGGGAAGAAGGAGGTGGAGGGGCTCAGGCTTGGCAGAGCTCTTGTGCTCGGATTTCAGAGAGCTCCCAGCCTTTTGCAACGTGCAAATCTCCCAGCAGAGCTCAGTTTATTAGTGCCCAGGATGAGAACAACCCCAGGGAGATCATTCCTCCCCCAGAACAAGGTGCAGTTCAGATGCTGCACGGGCTGTGTGATCTCAGGGCTGCCAGTGGAAGGAAAACTGAACTTTGCTCCCACTGAACGAGTGAGGAAACTGAGGCACAAAGGAAAACGTGCTTGTTCTCACCCAAATCAGGGCAAAACAAAGCACAGAGTCCCCCAGGCCTTACCCTCTGGCTCTTGCTGCCACACAGCATGTTCAAAGCAGGGGACTTTCCATGCATGTGCAGGGTGAGCCACAGGAAGGGCCACCCTAACAGGGAAAGAGGAAAGGTTTTGGGACAGATGGGTGAATTGAGGAGAGGGCAGATGGGGTGGTGGCAGCAGGCACAGAGCCCTGCAGCAGGCAGGTATTGTGCTCCCAGCCCCTGTTTTGCACAGAACAGATTAATTTCTTGGAATCAAAAGTACAGAATGGTTCGAGTTGGGAGGGACCCTAAAGATCATCTTGTTCCAACCTCCTGCCATGGGCAGGGACTTCTTTCACTATCCCAGGTTGCTCCAAGCCCCAGCCTGGCCTTGGACTTTTCCAGGGATCCAGGGGCAGCCACAGCTTCTCTGTCCAAACCTGTGTCAGGGACTCCCCACTTTCACAGGGAAGAATTTTCTTCCAACATCTCATCTAAATCTCTCCTTTTTTAGTTTAAAACTCTTTCCCCTTGTCCTATCACTGTCTGCCTTGGAAAGTCACTCTCATTCTTTTCATAAGCTCCCTTTAAGTCCTGGAAGGCCACAGGAAGGTCTCCCTGGAGTCTTGTCTTCTCCAGTGAACACCCCCAGCTCTCCCAGCCTGGCTGGAGAACAGAGAGGCTCCAGCCCTTGGAGCATCTCCGTGGCCTCCTCTGGATCTGCTCTAAGATCTGTGGATTTACATCCCGGCTGAGGAGATGACCTGAGTGTCTGGATTCATGTCACAGTCCCCAGAGCTCTCCCCAGGAGCCAGTTGTTCCTTCTGTTCCCTTTCCACACCACGTCTCAGTAGCAAAGCCACATTTTGCTCCCAGCTCCAGCTGCTTTTCTTGGCTGCCCTTGGAGCTGCCAGAGCCGATATTGCTGGAATCCAGGTTTACTGTGGCCCTGCTGCTGTTCAGCAACAGCAGCAGCGGGATCAGGGATCAGCACATTCCCAGGCACTGGGTATGGCTTTATGGGATGTCCTGCAGACCCCACTCCAGCTCACAGACCGCCCACCCCTGTAATCTCATCCTGCCTCCCTCCTCCTCCTCCTCTGGCCCTGTGGCTCCTCCTGGCATCCCTGTTCCCTCATTCCCCCTTCCCACCCCGCCCCCAGAACGTGACCCAAGTTTGTTATGGATCAGTGTATTTACAAAGCTTAAGCTGGAAATCAATTTTAATTACCAAAATCAGATTGCTGTACCAATAAATCACTGGGGGACACAGACAGAAGGTTGCACCTGGACCTGGAGGGAGGGAAGGAGGGAGAGACAATGACTTATTTTCCCATCAGGCCCCTCCCTGCATTCACTGGACAATATTCATCAACGTCATTATCCTTTGCATGAATATGCAAAAGGGAGAGATGACTAAAAATTGAGTCAGTTTTAAACAAATAGCACTGGCTGAAACTTGATTTACCAGTGACCTCTTGACAAGAGCTTTTTTTTAAAATATATTTAGGATAGCGGTGATTATCCATCACCATTTCTATAGAGTCACTCTTACTTGGATGTTTTCTGCTTCAGATGCTCCATGGTTTGAGTCTGGAAAGAGTCACAGTAACAGCTCAGTGCTCTGTTTCTTCTTCTTTCTACCCTTGCCATGAACTCCAATATTTTTCAAGACAGACCCAAAGTTGGAAGAGGAAAGAGGCTCCATCCCAGAGGATGGGGGTATGGAAGAGGAGGTGTGAGCAGGTCCCTACAGTGAGTAGAGGGGGAATCTTCAAGAACTCAAAAGCAGAGACAATTAATACCCCTGGTTGTAGCCAGGGGGATTTTTTAGGTTTCAGACCATCAAAATCTCTGCTGAACTGGGTAATAGTCCTTCTTTTCACTGCTTGCCTCAGTTCCAACACAGTCCAGAGGGAGTTCACCAAGTCAAAAGCAGGAGAGAAGTTGTGGCAGGTCTTTATTTGCATCTTCCACTGCCAAACAGCCAAGCAGCTCCACTGTGCCCAATATTGTTCACTGTAGAGTCACAATTCCCTCCCCAACAGACTCTGGGGCACAGATATGGGATTGTCCCAAAAGGCACTTGGCTCCTGTGCCATGATGGGTTAACTCTCTGCAGAAGGAATCCAAGGCTCACCAAATGCCAAACTGAAGGTTGGCACTCTGGGAGAGGCCACCACAGCCAAACCAAGCCCAAGCTGACAGGTATTTAGGCACCTTCATGCCCAGATCCACAAAGGGATGTAGAGAGTTGCTATCACTGACATCAGAGGGAAGAAAAAGCCTAAATGATCAGAGACCCAGCCCCCAGGAGAAAGCCGTGATCACACTGAACTATCTGAGGTAGAAACAAGCATTAACTCTGCTCTTGTCAGCCCTAGACCTTTCCCCTGGGCACTCTTCTCCAGCACTTGGCACACAAAGCTGAACCCTTTGGGAATCTGCTTTATCACTGAGCCAAACCCTGGGGATTTATATAGATTTGGCTCTCCTGAGAAAAGTCTAATTCAAATAAAAGCCTGGGCTTTGTCTTTTTTTTTTTTTTTTTTTTTTTTTTTTTTTTTTTTTTTCCTGATGCATAAGTGCCAAGAACTTGTTCTAGGAACTTTCTGCACCTTCCTTTTCAAAATTAGGTGAAGTCTTGCAAGGCCAAGTGTGAGGAACAGGTAAAAATTGTCTCCAGAGAGCTGTCCAAAAGCATCAAGGAACAGACACACATAGACCTTCTCCCTGGCTCTCATTCCCCTCTGCTTGATACATCAAGCAGGTACCAGTGAGCAACCTTTGGAATAAATTGTAACCCCCATCTTGGAAACTCCCCATGAGGGGAAAGACCCGGGAAAAATATGGAGAGCAGTTCCAAAAAGAAAGAGGTGAGAAATGGTGACTTGGAGAAAAGGATACAGCCCTGAGACTTCCTCCACCCACCCTCCTGCATCCTGGAACTGCATCCAAACCAGAGGGAGTCAGTCAAAATCAGACTCAGAGGGAGAAGACAAAGCCAGTGAAGAAAAAGAGCTTCCGAGGCTTCCAGCGGAGATGCAAAGATACTTCTTTTATCTCCCTGATACGTTATGAGCACCCAGATGATGCTGCCAGAGAAACAGGGTCAGCAAGGGACAAGTCAGACCTTCCCACCGGAGGTGATAACAGCTCCTTGCTGGATCTCTGGCAGTTTCTTCTGGTGCTAAATCCTCAGGAGTTACTAGAGGTGATAACTCCCCCCTCACAGAGCATCTATTTATCCTACCTTGCCCTGTTCATTCTTAATGACACAGAGCTGACCTCTTGGTGGACGCAGTTTCCAGAACCTGCCTCATTTTTCCTGCCACCTCGGAAGGCCAACTTAGTTCCCTGCTGCCACAAGGTGTTTGCCCAGCTGTGTCTCCATTTGGAGCAGGAACCTGTGCACACAGTCCCTGAGTGAATCAGGATGCAGGAGGTCAGGGAAAATCCAATCCTGCATCAGTAAGACCCCACTTGGGATGAGCTGGACCGCAGGAAAAAGGCGCCTTCTCGGCGTGACGCAGTCTCGGGGCGGGGGGGACTGGTGTTTTTTCCAAACACAACCACCCTGCCCTTTTTCTGCTGTGGGTGGGAGCAGGACTGCCAGCTGTTGGAAGTCTGTGTGCTTTACACCCACCCACAGCCCCACGTGTCCTCTCACAACACTTCAGCCTGGTGCACATGGAGAATTTTTCCGAGAATCTGCAGCCTTGAGTGACTGCAAGGGAGGATAACTCTGCTCTTCCACAGATGGTCCCTGCTGCCATGGTCTGCTTTCCACAGGAGCAGAGTGGGTTTCTGTGCTCAGTGCCCTTCCAAGATGCTAATATTAGCTGGGCACTTCATTCCCATGCTTGCCATGGAACTTTTATCCTAGGCAACTGCAGGAAACAGGCAAAGGGTTTTCTGGATCGTTGAAAAGAGCTTTGGACCAGAAATTTGAGTTCTCAAACACTCCTCCCACACGCTCGAGCTCGGGAGTGAGAGCAGTTTTCTCCTTTATCTTTCTAATAACCCTGGAACCCAGCAAGGGAACAGCAAGAGGGATAATGGGGCTTTTGCTCCATGTTTGAGGAGAGGAACAGCAGGTGCTCACCTGGGTGGGCACGTGGAATGTGAAGTCATTTCCTTTAGTTGCTTTGAATGCCCTTTTCTCCCCCTCCTGGAATGCCAAAGGCATCCTGGCTTGTACCAGGAATATTGTGCCCACAGGACCAGGGCAGTGTCTGTCCCCTGTGCTGGCACTGCAGAGGTATCTCGAGTTCTGTGCCCAGTTTTGGGCCCCTCAGCCAGGAGAGCCATGGAGGGGCTGGAGCGTGTCCAGGGAAGGGAAGGGAGCTGGGAAGGGTCTGGAGAACTCCTGAGGGAGCTGGGGGGGCTCAGCCTGGAGAAAAGGAGGCTCAGGGGGGACCTTCTGGCTCTGCAACTCCCTGACAGGATGGGGGAGCTGGGGGGTGTCGGGCTCTGCTCCCAGGGAACAGGGACAGGAGGAGAGGGAATGGCCTCAAGGTGTGCCAGAGGAGGGTCAGGTTGGAAATTAGGAGGAATTTCTTCATGGAAAGGGTGGTCAAGCACTGGAAGATGCTACCCAAGACAATGGTGGCATCATCAGCCCTGGTGGAATTTAAAAGACGTGTGGATGTGGCACTTGGGGACGTGGTTTAGTGGCAACCTTGGCAGTGCTGGATTAACAGTTGAACTCAATAATCTTGGAGGTCTTTTCCAAGCAAAACAATTCTTTGATTCTGTAGAGTAAAAAATATAAGGGGGTTTGTTTTGCTGGGGTTTTTTTCCCTGTTGTTACTGGT
>NW_020955499.1:201022-203502 GCF_003031625.1 Empidonax traillii
GAGGTAGAAACAAGCATTAACTCTGCTCTTGTCAGCCCTAGACCTTTCCCCTGGGCACTCTTCTCCAGTACTTGGCACACAAAGCTGAACCCTTTGGGAATCTGCTTTATCACTGAGCCAAACCCTGGGGATTTATATAGATTTGGCTCTCCTGAGAAAAGTCTAATTCAAATAAAAGCCTGGGCTTTGCCTTTTTTTTTTTTTTTTTTTTTTTTTTTTTTTTTTTTTTTCTTGATGCATAAGTGCCAAGAACTTGTTCTAGGAACTTTCTGCACCTTCCTTTTCAAAATTAGGTGAAGTCTTGCAAGGCCAAGTGTGAAGAATAGGTAAAAATTGTCTCCAGAGAGCTGTCCAAAAGCATCAAGAACAAACACACATAGACCTTCTCCCTGGCTCTCATTCCCCTCTGCTTGATACATCAAGCAGGTACCAGTGAGCAACCTTTGGAATAAATTGTAACCCCCATCTTGGAAACTCCCCATGAGGGGAAAGACCCGGGAAAAATATGGAGAGCAGTTCCAAAAAGAAAGAGGTGAGAAATGGTGACTTGGAGAAAAGGATACAGCCCCGAGACTTCCTCCACCCACCCTCCTGCATCCTGGAACTGCATCCAAACCAGAGGGAGTCAGTCAAAATCAGACTCAGAGGGAGAAGACAAAGCCAGTGAAGAGAAAGAGCTTCCGAGGCTTCCAGCAGAGATGTTTCTGGCAAAGATACTTCTTTTATCTCCCTGATACATTATCAGCACCCAGATGATGCTGCCAGAGAAACAGGGTCAGCAAGGGACAAGCCAGATCTTCCCACTGGAGGTGATAACAGCTCCTTCCTCGATCTCTGGCAGTTTCTTCTGGTGCTAAATCCTCAGGAGTTACTAGAGGTGATAACTCCCCCCTCACAGAGCATCTATTCATCCTACCTTGCCCTGTTCATTCTTAATGACACAGAGCTGACCCCTTGGTGGACGCAGTTTCCAGAACCTGCCTCATTTTTCCTGCCACCTCGGAAGGCCAACTTAGTTCCCTGCTGCCACAAGATGTTTGCCCAGCTGTGTCTCCATTTGGAGCAGGAACCTGTGCACACAGTCCCTGAGTGAATCAGGATGCAGGAGGTCAGGGAAAATCCAATCCTGCATCAATAAGGCCCCGCTTGGGACGAGCTGGACCGCAGGGAAAAGGCGCCTTCTCGGTGTGATGCAGTCTGTGGGGGGGGGGGACTGGTGTTTTTTCCAAACACAACCACCCTGCCCTTTTTCTGCTGTGGGTGGGAGCAGGACTGCCAGCTGTTGGAAGTCTGTGTGCTTTACACCCACCCACAGCCCCACGTGTCCTCTCACAACACTTCAGCCTGGTGCACATGGAGAATTTTTCCGAGAATCTGCAGCCTTGAGTGACTGCAAGGGAGGATAACTCTGCTCTTCCACAGATGGTCCCTGCTGCCATGGTCTGCTTTCCGCAGGAGCAGAGTGGGTTTCTGTGCTTAGTGCCCTTCCAAGATGCTAATATTAGCTGGGCACTTCATTCCCATGCTTGCCATGGAACTTTTATCCTAGGCAACTGCAGGAAACAGGCAAAGGGTTTTCTGGATCGTTGAAAAGAGCTTTGGACCAGAAATTTGAGTTCTCAAACACTCCTCCCACACGCTCGAGCTCGGGAGTGAGAGCAGTTTTCTCCTTTATCTTTCTAATAACCCTGGAACCCAGCAAGGGAACAGCAAGCAGGATAATGGGGCTTTTGCTCCGTGTTTGAGGAGAGGAACAGCAGGTGCTCACCTGGGTGGGCACGTGGAATGTGAAGTCATTTCCTTTAGTTGCTTTGAATGCCCATTTCTCCCCCTCCTGGAATGCCAAAGGCATCCTGGCTTGTACCAGGAATATTGTGCCCACAGGACCAGGGCAGTGTCTGTCCCCTGTGCTGGCACTGCAGAGGCATCTCGAGTTCTGTGCCCAGTTTTGGGCCCCTCAGCCAGGAGAGCCATGGAGGGGCTGGAGCGTGTCCAGGGAAGGGAAGGGAGCTGGGAAGGGTCTGGAGAACTCCTGAGGGAGCTGGGGGGGCTCAGCCTGGAGAAAAGGAGGCTCAGGGGGGACCTTCTGGCTCTGCAACTCCCTGACAGGATGGGGGAGCTGGGGGGTGTCGGGCTCTGCTCCCAGGGAACAGGGACAGGAGGAGAGGGAATGGCCTCAAGGTGTGCCAGAGGAGGGTCAGGTTGGAAATTAGGAGGAATTTCTTCATGGAAAGGGTGGTCAAGCACTGGAAGATGCTACCCAAGACAATGGTGGCATCATCAGCCCTGGAGGAATTTAAAAGACGTGTGGATGTGGCACTTGGGGACGTGGTTTAGTGGCAACCTTGGCAGTGCTGGATTAACAGTTGAACTCAATAATCTTGGAGGTCTTTTCCAAGCAAAACAATTCTTTGATTCTGTAGAGTAAAAAATATAAGGGGGTTTGTTTTGCTGGGGTTTTTTTCCCTGTTGTTACTGGT
>NW_020955499.1:203790-216807 GCF_003031625.1 Empidonax traillii
TAAAAGACGTGTGGATGTGGCACTTGGGGACGTGGTTTAGTGGCAACCTTGGCAGTGCTGGATTAACAGTTGAACTCAATAATCTTGGAGGTCTTTTCCAAGCAAAACAATTCTTTGATTCTGTAGAGTAAAAAATATAAGGGGGTTTGTTTTGCTGGGGTTTTTTTCCCTGTTGTTACTGGTTTTTTAGCTTTTTTTTGGTTTGTTTCTTTTTTACTTCAATAAATCCACACAGAGACACAGACTTTTTTCTTACTGGCAAAACATGGAAGATGAGTAAGAACTGACATAAATTTGTTCTCATTGTCTTCCCCAAACAATGGCAGTTAATTTTTGCTATAAATAAAAGCTTGATATTAAGAAGAAGATGAATGTAGTCATGAAAAAATGTTGAATGATGTAAAAAAAAAAAAAAAGTACAATTGTGTCTGTGACCAAAAATACATCTTAGCTGGTGCCTTCACAGTCTTCTTTTGCATATGTATGCTGCTTTCTTGCATATGTAACTCATCACCCAGCAACTGCTTTTGCAGCACATACATGTGTTTTGCTTTACATATTTTTAAAGTGGCTGAACATTTGACCCCAAGATTCATTATGAGGGTAGGGTGTTGTTGGTTTGTTTTTTTTTTTTAATGATAATGATGCAAGAATGAAAAAAAAAAAAAAAAAGAAAGAAACAGAAAAAGGGGGAAAGGAAACTTTTGATTCTTCCATCTTTCTGCTTGATGTTATCATGACTGCTGCTGTGGACAGGTCAGAATAGTGATCCTGGCAGGAATGGCATCTAAATAATGAGAGTCCAGCTAATTGCTTCTTTCCTCTTTGCTTTTTCCAAATTTCAGTAGTTCAGATTCCATTTTCATTTCCTGCTTTGCTTGAAAGATGAGCTGGCAGGGAAATTTACTTATGGATGGTGATTTTTACCATTTTCAGATATTTTCCTGGTTATCAGCATGGGGATGATGTATCATTATCCAAACAGCCACAGTGGGTGGTAGTGTCAGTAAAGCCCCTTCTGCAGAAACCTTAAAACTTTAGGGTGCCTTGATGCAAGATGTCACAATCACTTACAGGCTGACCCTCCTCTTCAGGATGCCTTTGGATTTGGATTTTAAACCTCTCTTGAGCTGGCTCCCAAGGCAAGAACTGTGCTGAACTTTTCTAGCCCAAATGCACAGCCTGATGTGTCACCTTGGTGCAGACACATCAAAAAGATCTGACTCTCTTACCCTTTGCAAAGAGGAGTTAATTCAGGGAAGTCCCTGCTTTAATTTCTGGGGGGTTTGATTAGGAGATTACAACAGTCTGCTCTCACCTTGCAGTATTTAAGTCTTATCAGATATTGTGACTCTTCTTGGGAAATAGGGATCACCAGGCTCAGCTGTCTCAGCTCATGCTCAAAAAAAAAAGAAGGTCCTTCCAAACATCTTTCTCTGGTGCATTGCACATTCAGATCTGGGTGGGATGCACTGGGAAATTAATTCTGCAGAAGGGGATAAATGGGATGCCCACTCACTTCTGCTTTCCTGACAAGCAGGGGAAAAAGAACAGCAATGAAATGTGCTGTGTAGGGACAGAGAGGGGAGATCAATGAGATGTGACACTGTGGTCCCGACCAGAAAACCACAGGCAGTGTCACATTGCACACACAGCTCCCTCTCACTGCAGCCTCTCCTCCTTATCCTGGCCCCATTTCAGTGACAGGTCAGTGAATTTTTACTTCTGGCCATGATCAAAAGCAAGACACGGGCAGAGCTGGGCTACAGATCTGATTTGGCAAAGTCTCCTTAAAAGAAACAATCCCTGAAGCAGTCTGAGCTCCTGGGGAACAGGGGGGCTGTCTGACAGCTGATGCTATTTTATGCAGCCAGCTATCCTTTCATTCACTAGAAATGTATTGCATTAAGATTTATTAAATTACATTTATTAAATTAAGAAATAAACTTGAAGCAAGCCTTCCTTCATTTGCATAATGGGAGGCTGTGCAGCAGATGGAGAACGGGGACCGTAGGCAGGCAACAGAACACAGGAGCCTGCATGTTTTGGGGATGAATATCCTCCAGAACCCTCTCCCAGTCGCCTCTGAATGGAAAATAACCACAATTTCTATGGACTAGGTGGTGACAGCAGGGTCAGTGGCAGAGGACAATGAGTAAACTCCTGGACCCCAGCTGCCTGGGATAACCTTATCTATCAAGCATGCTCATCTGGACCCAGCTCATATTCCCAAACAAGCCTTTGGAAGGCTTCTGGAAAAGCACAGCAAACAAGAACAAATGTAATTTTCCAAAGAGAGCAAATGCTGCCCAGATATTCACCAGCACTCTGCAGAAATAGGCTGGCAGGGATTTCAGTTCAAATTCAGCTGAGAGAGAACTGCTTGCCAAAGGAAGTCCTAGGTCTTCTTTTAATTAATTGATGTGGTTTTGGTCATTTTGATACCTAGACCTCAACTCACTGCCCACCTGATCCACGTCTGCTGCTTAAATAACAAAGTCTGGAAGACAAATATGGGCGCACCAAAAGTCAATAAAATTAAGAGCAGCTTATGCTTCCTAATCCTCATCCTGCTTTAACATACAGTTTCATGCCAGGGAAGGATCCTGTTGGTGGCATGAATTGCTCTGTCTCTTCAACATAAAGACAAACTCAGCAAGAATTCCAAGAGTCCTGGGCACGAGCCAATTTGTTACAGGATTAACTGATTCCCTATGATCTGCATCTCAGGTATTCACCATTTAAATAAACCTTGATAAACGAGTGCAAAAATTAAAGGAATCACTCAAAACCAGCTGGAGAGGCAAGGGCTGGGCCCTTACGATGTGCTACTTGGGAGGAACATCTGGAAAACAGCTTCTCCTGGATCCATTTCTGTGCAGCTGATCCCACCCCAGAAGTCAAGAGGACCAAGCTCAGGGGATTGTTTGTCCTGAGCCACGTGTGGGTCATCACAGAGTCACAGAATGGTTTGGGTGGGAAGGGACCTTCAGGATCATCCAGTTTACAACCTTCCAGCCAGGAGCAGGGACACTGGTAACCTTTAGATACCAGATCCAGGAACGGTGGCACAACTGAGGAGCTGAAGAAGAGACACAGGAGGCAGAGGGGAAAGAAGAGAGACGAGGGTGAACAGCTCGAGATGGTAAGAGCAAGGCCTGAAGAGCAGAAGGTCGATGTGGAGGTCACAGGAATGAGATCCAAGGATGCAAATGAACTATTGAGCTGATTCTCTGCATTTCCACCGAGGTTGTTCAGCACCTTGTGAAACTGGGCCACGTCTCTTTCACTTACAGAAAGGAGGGGGTTGTATTTTTTGATTTTTGTGGTGTATTTTTTTCTGTTCTAAGTAAAACTGAAGGCTCCCTTCTCCCACGGGAGAAAGAGGTTTTTAATTGTCTTCTACCTGCTGCTGCTTTCCAGAGCTCACTGATTATCAAACAACCCTACCCCCACCCAAAAAAAAAAAAAAAAAAAAAAAAAAAAAGCTTTCCATTAATGATCTGCAGGAGAAACAAATCAGATCTTGCTCATTGATTCAACCTGAACCTAAACTGACCACAAGGCCATAATGAAGATCAGACGTGGAGAAGTGGTCAAACCTACATCAGCAAATCATCAGTCAAAAGTGTAGTCAAGTCCTGGGCTGGTTAAACCACAGATCCACCACGGTGAGAGGCTGCAGAGACCTTCTCCTGACAGGTCTGTGCCACACAGAGCTGACACTGGGTGGACCAGTGGAGTGAAAACTCCCAACCCTGGGTTGTGTTCCAGAGCATCTGGTCCCCAGACCTCCCTGGTGCTAATTTCTCACAGCTCAGCCTTCATTAGAGAAAATACCTGACAAGTTACAGCTCGTGCATTCCTTCCTTGGAGTTATATATAGATCCCTGCTTCAGCTGGATCCTGGTGATTATTCCCTCAGGCGCGTGTTACGGCTCACTCCAAACTGCCGATACACTCGAGGTGTTGGAGACAAGATGTAAAGCCTGGAGAGCTGCTTTTGCAAAAACTGTGTTCAGAAGTAATCTCAGTTCCCCCACCCCAGAAAAACAGTCTGCTTTCACGGCTTCCCTTTAGTTTCCATTTGTTCAGTTTAGTAAAAACACAATAAAAACACTAAAAGCAAAGGAAAGCTCTGTTGTTCATTTGAGTTCAGTGACATAATGCTCATCCAAAACTACTGCTAAGCCCACCTGATGTGTCCACAGAAGTTAAGTTTTTAAGTCCTTGAATTTGTCTACCCAAAAGCTTTATATGATTTTAATTTAAACTAGCACAGTTAAATCAGAGCATTTTATTTGCTGACGTTTATTTCGGTTTAAAACTTTATTTTATTTTTTTTTTCTTTTTAGCTAAGCTACTCCATATAACTTAACAAAAACTACGATTAAAGAGAGAGACTAGAACCATATAAAATGCTGGGCAGATCTAAACACACCAGTTTGAAAGTGGACCCTGGAATAAATCATAAGTGCCTGGGGATGTCTGGATTTTAGTGTGGCACCTGGGAGTGCTTTGAACATCTCATACCCTGTTTTGTCTTGAGAAGATGATGGAAGACTCGAGTCAACTCTTAGCCAGAGCTGCCCAACACTGATTCCCTGGGCAACCAATTGAGAGAAGGAGCTGGGAGCCTGAGTTCACCATTACAGTCTGAGATTACACTATTTTCAGATGGATATTGGGAATCAACAGAGGAAGCAGTTCTCTTATGCTTAAAGGATCAGAAGAGTATCAGAAGAGACAAAGCAACAAGATTCTTTGGACTAATCAGGCATTTCTAAGCATACTGGAAGCACTGGCATGTGCATGTTGTCCCATAGCATTAAAACTGAAATCCCCAACTTCCAGCATATTTTAATGCATGATTCACATTTCCCCTACAGATTTATTTCTATGTGTCCCCCCTCAGGCTCAAAATCTCCGGTTCTGAGCAAAAAAAAAAAACACCTCTGAGACAAATAATCATTTGAGGGGGGCAGCTATTTAAAAGGAAAAGGCAGGGAACATGCCATCCAACACGAGCTGACATCTGCGAGGAAGGGCTTTTCCCAGGGAATTCATCACAGAGAACCAGTCTGACGTGGAGAAGGCGCTTCCTCTGCGGTGAGGGGGGGGAAAAAGAGCCAGAGCTTTCCTTCTGCCCAGCCTGACGTGCCCATTCCCCTACGTTGTGCTTGCGCTTGTGATATAGATCCATATGTACCGGGCATCTGTTCATGTGCCTGCCACGGGAAAATTTGTTATGGATGGGGAGCTGCTGGAACGCGCACGGCGAGCGCGAGACGCGGGTTCGATGCGTGTGTGTGTGTACGCGCGGTGCGTCTCTGCCATCGCGCACTGGGGCCCGTGCCACGTTCGTGTGTGTACAAACAAGCGCCCCATTTGCGGCAGGATGTGTTTCTGCTCAGTTTCTGGAGCGTGGAGGGGTTGGGAGGCGGGATGTTGGTGAGCATCTGTGGGAATTGGATGCGGGACGCGCCGAGCGAGTGTTCGATGTACAAACATGGGATGTGTCTCTGCCATCGTGTCACGGAGCACAATCGTATGTGTACAAACTAGTGTCCTATTCGTGGCAAGTCATGTTTCTGCCCATGTGGAAGCGTTTGAAGGCAGGATGTTGGTGAGCATCTGTGGGACGTGGATGCGCACGCTGAGTGAGCGTATGTGAGAGACACGAATTTGGTGTGTCCGTGTGATGTGTCTCTGCCACCACACACTGGAGCACATGCCATGATCACGTGTGTGTACAAACAGGTGTCCCATTTGTGGCAAGTCGTGTTTCTGCTCAGTTTCTTGGGTGTAGAGGGGTTGGAAGGCAGGATGTTGGTGAGCGTCTGCAGGACATGGATGCAGCGTTCACGTGGTGTTCATGAGATGCAGGAATGAGGTGCACACAGTCCTTGTGGTGCCCGGGGAGACACAACTCCATGAATGAATGTTTTACCTGCATTTCATCAACTGTTTTTTTGCAGCCTGTGTGTGCTGCATGTTTTGGAGAGCTCATGTACTCTGTATTTCATGAGCATGTGCCCTGTGTCATGCACTTACCATAAAATCACTGAACCACAGAATCACAGAATCAGAATGGTTTAAGTTGAAAGAGATCTTACAGGTCATCCAGTTCAACTTCTCCTGCCATGGGCAGGGACACCATCCACTATCCCAGGTTGCTCCAAGCTCTGTCCAACCTGGCCTTGGACACTTCCAGAGATCCAGGGCAGCTACAGATTCTCTAGGCAACCCGTGCCAGGTCCTCCCCACCCTCACAGCCAGGAATTCCTTCCTAATATCCCATCTGTCCCTGCCCTCTGGCAGTGGGAAGCCATTCCCTGTGTCCTGTCCCTCCAGGTTTTTATCCAAACTCCCTCTCCAGCTCTCTTGGAGCCCCTTTAGGCACTGGAAGGGGCACGAAGGTCTCCCCAAAGCCTTCTCTTCTTCAGGCTGAGCAACCCCAGCTCTCTCAGCCTGTCTTCACAGGAGAGGCTCTATTTTCAATCTACATTGAGGTGTGTGCTTCAACCACGTGAATTTTGTAGTAATAACATTCAAATCCACATTAGAGACAGTGCTGTGTGTCACATGTGCGTGCAGTGTGCTCCACATTCCATGCAGTGTCCGACTCAGGATGACACAGAGGTACTTGATAGGAAGAGAGTCCCCTAAAATGCTGCCTGGTAAGAAATACCCTATTTAAATACATCCACGTCACCAACAGAGACACAGCGTGACATTTCCACTGCCTGGAGGCAAAATATTTTATGCAGCTGCACATTAAGTTTGTCAAACAAGTCAGAAAAAAAAAAAAAAAAGGAAGATCCATCTTTGCATCCAATCTCCAAGATGTGGATGGCGAAAGCAGCAGCCTGGAAAGCTCTGTGTGCATGAGGCTCAGTGAGCCTTCAGTCACTGTCTCACTCCTTCCAAAACATCTTATGAGCAGTGGAGGGAGGGAGGAGGACAGGGAAAAGGAAGAAATGGGTGAAAGAGGAAGGTATGAATATAAATATAATTACTAAAAGTGAAATAAATTATGGGTCCCCTTTTAACAAGTGATATTGTTGTGAGTGTGATCAGGGCAGCTGGGTGGTCACTCCACCCTGGCAGTTCCATCTCATCCCTCACCTCCCAGAAGTCTTCATTTTCTGGAGTGGCTGAAAGATTGATGCTCTACTGTTAGATGTCACCCTTTATAGCACAGATTACAGGAATTTCGATAGGAACCCAGTCTGTGTAGGTCCAACCCCATCTCCAGCTCACCAACCGCCTCCAACCCATTTCTTATCCTCTCTACCTGTGTCTTCGTGCATAAAATGTTATCAGCAGAGAACAGAATGGATCAAATTGCCACCTTTGGCTGGATCAACTCAAAACTGAATGAATCAGCCACAGTTCTGGGTCAAATTTGAGTATCCAGGATATTTCCAGATTACTGCCTGCAATATTTAAAAGTTATTGGGCAAGAAGAAGGGGTCTCTTCTGCAGGATCCATCACTGCCCATCCCTGCACTCCAGAGAGATTCCTGGGAGAGTAAGGTGGAAATGATGACTGAGAGCTGAGTGTTACTTGTCTGGTAAACCCTGACAATGCAGGTTAAGTCATGGATATCACTAGGTATGCTGTGGATGGTATTTAATTCACAAAAATAAGACCATCCTGTGGTCTTATGGCACCTTACAGTCCATGATATAAGTCCATCTCATGGTCTTGGTGCCATTTTAGAGGGTGGGGGAGCAACTGTAGGATCTCAGCCCAAAAAATGTGTTGCCTGAGCCCCAGTTAGACACCTGAAACCCAGCTCAGTGACAGTAGTGACCCCTTCAGATGGACAGTTCCCAGGAATACCAGACTTTGGCTCCTTGTACAGCGAATAGAGAGGAACAGCCATGAAACATGTGGATGGATTGAAGAGAATTCTCACATTTCTCCGCTGGTTGCAGAGACAAGCAGGGTCTGGCAGCACCGAAGAGCAGCAGGCTGGCTTGTTTACTGTCCCTTAAAGTTATCACAGTTGGTGTGTCCAATATGGTTTGGGACTGGAGAGGGGATTTTGAGAAATTCCTGCAGGGTTTGTTCAAGGAAACCGTCTGCCAGCCTGGCCAGGTCTGTGTGTCTGTCCAGCACACAGCAGGCTGCTCCCTCTGGGACAGCTGTCCTGCAATGGATCATGGAGTTTGTTGGAAAGTGAACCAGGACTGCTCAGCTCAGTGTGAAATCTCTGGCATTGTATGACACAGGCGGCACAATTCCTGCTTCTGAAACAGATGGAGTTAATTCCGGGCCAGCCTCTGCTTTGCAAATACTCCCAGGAACAGCAGCAGCTCCACCAGCAGCTACACCCTGACTCATCCCAGCATCCCATAATCTGTGACATGGCCACCAGAGAGCACCAAGAATGTCCTTGTCCCCCATCCCAACTGGCTCATCCCAACCTGCTTCCCCAAAGGTCAAAGAGCCACGTGTGGGGGTGTGAGGGGGGAAATGCAGTCCTGCTGCTGCACTCAGACTGCCAGCAAATGCTCTGGGCCATCCCTCCTGGGAAGGTGGTAGGGAAATGGTGGGCTTGAAAGCTCCTGGTGGTTTATAGCTCTTGTTTGTGCCTGGTATTTTGTGTGCTGGATGAATCCCTCAGCGTTCTGAGGTCAGAGCATCCTCCCCTAAGCAAGCTGCAAGATCCGTCACCCAAACACAGCCAAGGGCTCCCAGCCCTCTCCTTCCACACTTTCACCACTGTGTGAGGAATCCCTGGGCCAGGACATTCACTAAGTCAATGCCCAGGGGACTCCCTGTCACTGACAGTTGTCATTTGTCACCTGAGGGCTCCTTTCTCCACCTCTCCACTGAGAAGATCAGAGGTTCTCCTCCTTTCTGCGGTGTTTTCTACAGGTATGACCCACAGCTCTGGGCAGCTTCCTCGCTGCCCACCCCTCCCCGAAACTGGACTTTCATGATGATGCCAAAATATAGTCAGGGACACAAACAGTTTGGTTAAATGGTATTTCATCCTAAAATTGTCTCAGAGTGAAGACATCGCCCCATATCACACCACTCAGCCAAACAGTTTAGGTTGAAGCAGGCTCTGAATTGAGCTCTAGATCTTTCCAAAACAGCCAGGGAAGTTGTCGTGTTTTGTTTTTTTTTTTATCTTCACCTTGTGATATAATCTGATATCTGATATGAAAATATCTTTCCATGCACAGCATCATTCATTTTTACTAATGGATTTTCACCGATGAATTTATGGAGACGGGTAAATGGGAAAAGAGTTTTGCACCAGTGAAACATTTTTTAAGCTCTTCTCATCTTTCCTGTCCAAACAGGAACTTCCATACTTTTTTTAAAAAGGTTAAAACCAAAAATTCATCCTTCAAGCTTGCAGGTGGCCAGTGTAGAATTGCTCAATAGTGTAAGAACTTTCTCCCCTTCTTTCCTTTAGTTCGACTCAGTTTCTCGAATCTGAGGCTCAAATCTGCCAAGATTTGACCACTTGATTTTATAGACAAAGCTCTGATAATTTAATTTCAGATAAGAGAAAGCTATATGGTTAGAGTTTCACTTAGAGGATATGCTTCTTTCCCCTTCCCCCCCCCCCAAATAAAATAAAACAGCAGAAGAAATTAAATTATCAATTCAACTTCAAAATAATTATTGTAATAATTAACCAGGTGTCTGTACACACATGCCAACCCCCCAGCATGTGCATGCACACAAAACCCGAACTCTCATCCCCTCCAGTCCCTTTCTGCACCAGTTTTCTGATCAAACACACTTCAGGTATCATCAGCTTTATCTTTCCTCACCTACATCAACCTTTTTCCCTGTTTCCAGGATCATTGCAGGATCATTACAGGCTTTTGTACCTTTTTGCTACCTCTAGTTTCCCCCTTCAAAGCCAGTCCTTTCATTCCCACTCCATTGTCACAGAAGATCTCATGACTTTTGACAAAGGAAAATGGCAAATTTTATTACAATTCATCTCATGCCTCTCCTTCCCCCCCCCTCCCATCCACTGGCCCATAATCTGGCAGGACCTGAGCAGTGTGTGATGCTGCAGGTCAGCACTGAAGGCTTCCTGCCCTCCAGTTTACCTGAACATTGCATGGAATTAATAGTTATCCCAGGAAGAACAAAGTGCATCCCTACACGGAGGGAACACTGTAAAAATCACACATTCAGTTCTTCTCTGAAAAACTCCTTTTCTTTTTCTTTTTCTTTTTTTTTTTTCTTTTCTTTTTTTTTTTTTGGGGGAAAAAAATCAGTAGAGCTTACAAATGATCCATCCATTAATAGAGATATATTTGGAAACTACTATTCACCCCAAAATAAGTCTCTTTACTGAGCATAAAACCACCTGAGGACACAGTTTGCAATAATCTTATAAATATTAGGTACCTTTGCTTCCTTATCATTATTCATCTCCTGGTGCCATGAAAGTATAGAATAAAAATAACTATTATGAACAGGGATCATTTAAAAGTGTGACCTGACAATCTAAGGGTGCAACCAATGGAAACTGGATCAAAAAATACAGAGCAAAAGTGTTCAGTGGGCACAGGAAATAATGCCAAAAACTGGGAGAAGGTTGCAGCTGTGCAGGAATACAATAAAACTTTATAGTAAATAAATTTTCCCTTGTTACGTCTTTGAGTCCTCAGAATAAATCTATGAACTGGGATCAAAGTGAAATTCAGATATTTCTAGGGGAGGTTTCCCCTCCCCTTACCAAAAAGACATTGAAATAACAATAAGAATGGTTTGAGTGCTGTTTAAAGGAAATAATAATTTTAGTCTCCTGCAAGGAAAGGAAAGAAATTAACAGCTCTATATTGGAGAGGGGAAAGCCAGCCTCTCTTTAACCAACAGTTTGAAAGATAAAATATGCATCCAAGAGGCAGGAAAATGTCTTTAGGGGGTGGTTGTTCTCCCAAGTGGTTGAAACCCACAAAAACATAAACTCTTCCCTTTCAAACTGACCAACAGATTCCTTCAAACCCACAGACTTTGTTCTGTCCGGGGCTTTCCCTTTCCAGAATACAATGAGGATCTTCACTGCTTCCCAGGGAGAGCAGAAAAACACTGAGTTTCTGCAGAGGAAAAAAATCCCATTTCACCCAAAGGCTTGATGATCTGCATGCTGGAAGCAGAGAGAGATTGAGAGAGAGAGTATTGCAGACTGGACAGGGTTTCTGCTCTTGATTTCCCAAAGTCAGCTCTTTTCCATATTCACGAGTCCCACGGGACTGCAGCAGCAGCAGCAGCTAAGCAAAGCTGAGCCCACAAAGGCCTGAAATCCATCTCATTAATCCACCTTTCCAGCCTGCAAATGGTGCTCTCCAAGCTGAATCCCAACTGGCTTTCCCAGCAGCTCCACTGTGTGAGGGAACTTGCTCTCTGCTCTCGCTGTCCTTGAGCAGGAGAAAGCCTGGACAGACACTTAACAGAGTGACAAACTGTGTCTGGACAGATTTGTCCTGGTTACCTAAGCTGAGTCCAGACAGAGGACAAATTAAATCACATTTATCTGTTCCTGCTGCTTGTCAGACCATCATTCCCACTCTGCCTGGCTGCAGAGTGTCACCCTGTCCCTCCATGTCACCACACCAAATGAAGAGTCATGGGGAGACTGGACTCCGTCAGGATAAGGACAAATGTGAAAATAGAAAGGCTTGGAATTATGGGGCTTGCCCAGAAAGATGTGAAGCTCTAAGAATGCATCCTACTGCCCTTGCTCCAGAAATGCTTAGCTAATGACTTGGGGTTTTTTTGTCTTGGAGCTGGACACTCAGCTGCAATGTCCACCAGGACTTGTCTTCTCCATCTTACAATCTCGCAGGCACAGACAGACACAAACTTGTGGGTAAAATTCAAGGTGTGAAATGCCAGTGGCTACATATAAGCAAGCTGTCCATGCTCCCTCCTTGGGTATCACAGAGACATGGAAAATCCCCAGCAAGGGTTAATGGAATGGTTTGGATTGGAGCTTAAAGACCATCTCATTCCAACCCCCTGCCATGGGCAGAGACACCTTCCACCAGCCCAGGTTGTTCCAAGCCCCATCCAGCCTTGGACACTTCCAGGGATGGGGCAGCCACAGCTTCTCTGGGCAACAAGAGATGTTTCCACGGTAGAGGAAGATTAGTTTTCCTTCTCAGTCTCCTGGGACATCTCTCCATTCAAGCACAGGACGCCAGGGGAATACCAAAGTGTGAGATTTGCTGCCAGAATTCCACAGGTGAGTTTTACTCAGGGATTTGAAGGACCGTGACTGGTTTAGTTCTATTTATATTCTACCTACAGAGCCTGGGGATCCACTTAAAGAGGTAAAGCCATTAAATTTACAGGCATTTTAATTCTGTTCTAAGTAATTATATAAGCCCTATCTGCTTGTAGAGAAAGCCTCCCTGTGTCAGAGCTAATATTAATTTTAAATCTCCAACCTTTTCAAATTAATGTGAAACTGTAAGTTTCCACATTCTTTGATTAAACATTCTGCTTTGTAATGACTACTTTATTATTTCCCCCCTCCAAATTACTGATTGTTGTCTTACATTACAGCCTCATCGGTACTTATTAAATTAACAAGACTTTGAAACACTTAATGAATCAAAACTCATCAAGTGTTTCCAAAGTTAATAAGTAATCTAAAGATTCTCTTTTTTTTTCTTTTTTTCTCTATATCTGCATGTGAAATTTATACATTCCCCACACAATCACTGAAGTTCAGACGGTCCAAATCTCATGAAAGATTTATTACCTCATAGCTCAGTGATTTATTCAACGTTTGCTGGAGCAACACGTAGCATGTGTGAGGGAAGGAGGTGTGTCTCCATTTATTATTTAATTTCCAAGGCTTGTTCCAAGTGGTTTAGGGCCCCTCTGTGTTTGTGTGTCTGCAGATTCTCCACAAATAACAAATTTGTGGTTGCTGAATTGGAAGGGGAAACCGGGGTGCACAAAGGATGGCTGAAATCCAGGGAAGAGTGACTACAACGACAGGGACAAAATAATGGAGA
>NW_020955499.1:216927-284873 GCF_003031625.1 Empidonax traillii
AGTGCCTGAAAGGGCTCCAAGAGAGTTGGAGAGGCACTTGGGACAGGGGCCTGGAGCGATAGGACAAGGGGGAATGGCTTTAAAGTGAGAGAGGGCAGGGTTAGATGGGATATTGGGAAGGAATTCTTTACTCAGAGGGTGGTGAGGCCCTGGCCCAGGTTACCCAGAGAAGCTGTGGCTGCCCTTCGATACCTAGAAGTGTCCAAGGCCAGGCTGGACGAGACTTGGAGCAACCTGGAATAGTGGAAGGTGTCCCTGCCCATGGCAGGGGGGTGGAACTGGATGATCTTTAAGGTCCCTTCCAACCCAAACCATTCTATGAAGCCTTTTGAGAGCAATCCCTGGAGTAGACCCTGCTCCAGCAGAAGGGCTCGGTGAGGAGAAAGCAGAGGCTTTCCAGTGGATTCAGTAACTCTGTCAGAGATGTCTCACACTCATCCAGACCTCCCTCCACAGAGCCAGCCCTGCTGCACAAGCCTGGGAAGAGGAAGGGAGTTACCAAGAGGTGAAAGGGAAGAGAAAACGCAGGAAAAGGCCAGGGGAACAGCCAGAGAACAGCAGGATGACCATGGCAGCTCCAGCCTCCAGCATCCCAGCAGACCCAGGTGCTCAGCCGCCCATATGGAGCCTCGTGCAGCTCGAACAGGATTTATGCTCCATCCATATAAATTGCATCTCTCTGCCAGCAGTGTGATAAATGTACCCTACAAAGCTCCCTCAGGCCCCACTACCCTTTTCCCCCTGCCCTGCACCATCTCTGTTCTCAGCTACCTCGGGGCAGCTGGATTTGTGATTATCCACTCCAACACTCCATCAATCTCGGGCTCCCTTTTACACGTGTAGGAAGAGAAATCTTCGTGTAGTGACACCGCTGTAAAACACGGAGCCTGAAGTGCAGCCTTGCTCAGGAAGAGCTCACACCGCGGCTGCAGGGGCTGTGAGGAGAGACCAAGGACCAAGGAGAGAGGAGAAATCCAACCCAGCCATCTGGGGCTGGATGACAAAACCCGTCAGGCGTGTTCGGGAGAGGGGAAATTCATCCGCAATTTGTGCCTCGGCAGCTGAGACCCGAGAGCGGCCTTTTAACTGGATTTTCCACCGATTCTCTATGATGCATTGTGAGGGGAGAGGCAGGCACAGGAGGGCCTTGGTTCAGCCCTGGAGGCAATTGTGGAGGAAAATGCAATTACATCTGGCTGCTGAACTTGCCCTTGCCTTCCCCCCGGCTGCGGCCGCTGCGCTCCCGCCTGGGAAAGCGTGGATGCAAAAGAAAGGGATTGGAATAGATGGCCCTGCCATTCCTCTCAGTGACCCCTGTGCCCGTGCTCCCTATTCCCTGGAAAAAAAAATGTCATGCCGTTCCAACCATGGAGTAATTGCAATCAGGGCAGATGGAGCTTGGCCCAGCCCTCACTGCCCACTACACCTTTCCTCACCTCACGCCTTGGCGGACCCCAGAGACATTCAAGACCAGTTTCTCCACAGGCTGCACTGGATTTCCACCTTCCCACTCCTCACTTCTCCTCCACAGCCTGTCTGCTCCCCGTTGCAGTGTGTTCCCAGGCTCAAAGAGGGGATGGAGGAGGTGATCCCACGCTCAGATGCTCATCAGGGTGTGGAGGGATGAACATCACCTGGCTGGGGTGTCATAAGTCCCCCACTGATGGAGAACAATAAAAAAAGAAGAGGGGAGATGAATCCTGGAGGACAACACGAAGCAGAGGGGAGATGAATCCTGCATGACAATCCACCCAGTCAGGCTTCTTCCCACGTGATATAGGATCCACCTCAGGAGGTGGCTGGAACTAAATTCATCCCCAGGAGCTCACCACACCTGCAGCACACACTTGTTTGGGCATGAAAATTCCCACTTGCTCTTTTCCCTCTTCATCACGACAGTTATTGTGTTACTTCCCTCATAGTGAGGGTGAGTTATTTAATTCATGCATTACCATCATCCCTTTCCCTACTCCATTTAGACCCAGAGCATTCACTTGTCTTGAAACACCAGGATCTGGATTGAAACAGGGACAAACTGGAACTAAACTACATCTCAATAATTTATTTCTGTTTCCACACAGATTTCTAAACAAAAGCAAAGCCCTCACATGCCTGGTGCTGTGTATTTTTATCAAACCATGACACGTGGTGATTTTCTTCAGGTCACAGATGAAGTGTCTCATCTGCCTTTCTGGCACAGTGTCCCACTGGTGGTGGGATGTGAAACCAGATGGCCTGACCTCCACAGTTGTGTCTCACCCCAGAGATCAGACCCCTTCAAACCTCAAGCCATCACACTGAGGGATGAGGAGGAATTTGGATGTGGAGCCAGCCAAAGAGCCAATTTTGAGCCAGAGACCACACAGAGCCCTCCAAAATACCCCAACCTGCCAGCAGTGTCAAGTAGTCCATAAATTATCCTGGAAGCCTTCTGGTTTTAATCAGTCCCACTCCCTGATTACTCTTAGAACGTGACTCCAGGCCCCAGCACGGACTATTTACCTTGCATTAATTAGATTAGAAAAGCAGGGGGATTCGATACACCAACTAATCAAGTCAGGGGATCAATACAGCACATGCAGAGCCTTACATTGTCCTCACTCTGCAAGATGACAATGAATTAGCTCTGGGAGGTGCCCAAAACACCACTTTGTGACTTAACAAAGGAGAGACATGAACTTGCATCTGCTTCCCCGCTGAAGAAGAGATGGTTCTTGCAAGGCAGAACTGGTGAGGCAGAGCATGAAAACACAACTCCAGGTCTCTGGCCAATATGGAAGGATATCCTGGGCTTCAGGAGAATTAATTATGATCACCCAAGGTGAAAGATAACCCTGATACAGCAGGTCTTGCTGTCAGTGGGGATTCCCCACGGATTTTGGTGCTCTGTGGTTTTTGCCATCAGGCCATGACGGTACTGAGTTATATGATGGGTAGTGCCAAAAAAAAAAAATAAGGTAAAATATATTTAGCGTATAGCAGCAGCCATCAGTTGATGATGGAAGTGCAGACTGCTCTGTTTCAGGCAATGATGACTTACCCATGGAGGAATGGGCTTACTGAGCATTTCGGGTCATTGTTTATTATGTTACAGGGCTGAAGGGGGGAGGAAGTCCTGCCCCAAAAGACAGAAACACAGAGAAAGGTGACCCTGAGTTCACATCAGCATTAAACTGGGGGGTGAGAGACTGTCTGGTGAAGCCCTGTGGGCTACTCAGGACTTATAAGAACAGTCTGCAGAGCTGTTTCCAACCACAAGCCATCCTCTGACAAGGATGAGTAGAGAGGAGCCCCTGAGATGAAAGCACAGATTTAATGTGAAAGACTGTCCAAGCAACCTTTTAACCTCCTGCTTTCCTCTCATCCCCTCCAGAGCTTCCCTCACTGTTAGAAAATAAGCTATTAAAAGAAAATAAGTTGTTACTAAAGCAGTAGCTGCTCTCTTGCCTCTGATGTTCCACATCATATTAAATTGTCCTGTTGGGCAGAAGATGCTGGTTCCTTATTTATGGCAATAATAAGCTGAGGATGAAGAGCCCTTGTGTTCCTGTCCATTTTCTTCACCAGCCCTTTATAATTAATCCAACATGACTTTCTAAACCAGACCACTAATTTTCACAGAATCATGGAACGGCTTGGGTGGGAAGGGACCTTCAGGATCATCTCACTCCACCCCACCTCCATGGGCAGGGGCACCTTCCACTGAGGTGTGGAAGCCAATGCCTCTGAAGTAACTCAGAGGCTGTCCTTGAAAGGGAAATTCATGTGAGGGTGAAGACTCTGCCTCCATAAAAAGGGGAGATTTTTTTACCCCACGCTCAGCACCTGGAGAGACGCGGAATTTCCCCGTGAGCGGCGTCTTCGTAAATTAACGTAATTTTGTCCCTCCTTCTTCCGAACATTTGTCTGACGTGAATCCTGAACGAATGGGCTCCGTTAAGGCAGCGTGACAGCCAGCTCCTGCAGCCCTTCAGGTTGGAGCTCCACAGCTGCTCACCCTGCAGAGTGCAGGTCCTCCCTCCTCCCGCTCGCCTGTCGCGCGCAGAAGTTGTGCGGCGTTTTCTGCAGACCGAGCTCCCACTCCAGTTAATTTCCTCTCTCCCCGCGCAGCCTGAAGCAGTTGGAGCCTGCACCGAGATGTAATGATCTCCTGTTTTTTGTTCTTGTGAGTCAGCCTCTGCTCAGCGCAGACCTCTGAGCTAATCCCAGCATGAGCAGCTGTTTCTGGCAAAATGAGGGACAAACAGGCAGACAAAGCTGCTCTGGGTGTTTGTTTCCTTCTTCTCCGGGAACTAAATCTTCCCAGTTAAAAGTTCTTGAAGATGTCCATTAAGTTTATGGAGCTTGCAGGAGGGCTCAACTACAGCTCACTGTGTCGTGCTCAGCTGTTTAGATCAACGCAGCAAACATTTAACAACCTGGCGGGAGGGGAGAGGCGAGGAATGAGAGTGCAATTAAAGGATGGGTGAGGGTTTGTTGTTGTTTTTTTTTTTTCCCAAGGATTATCATTAGAGAGGAAATGCTCTGTAACTGGAAACATGGTGGATGTCAGAAAAGGAATTTCAGTAGCCACAGGCACTCCAGGCTCTGTTTAGCAGGGAAGAGGAGGAGGAAGTGGGGACAGTTTCTGCAGTCCCAGGAGCTGGTACTCATTTGAGGAAGTCTGGGTGAGGTGTGAAGATCAGATCTGATTTGGGACTCTTTTCTCCCACTGGTCCTGGGAGATGGGACGCCCTCTGTGCCCATCACACTCGGAATGTTGCTCATTGCAGCCCTAGATCCCTCATCCAACCTTGGCTGGTGGGCAAGGTTAGACAAGAGCCTCAACCTCTCCCACAGCTCCTGCCAGGCATGGTTTCCTTGCCAAACAAAGACACGAGCCTGCTTCCACTGGCTTCCATGAGAAAAGCTCATAAAAAAAAAAAAAAAAAAGAGGTTGGATTAGCATGATTTGGTGTGCCCAGGGATTTAGAGGCATTGAGAAGGAAGGTGCTCCTTTACGAACACCATTTCCCTTCACTGTGTGGATCACGTTAGTACACAGGGCTAGAGATGAGATGAAAACCCCAGAGCTGAGACCTTCATTAGTGTGCTTGATGAAAGACTTCTCCTGGTCTGTTCTCCACCCTATAGCCTCGGGGAGGAGACGGTGAGAAGGTGGTGATGTGCCCTAAATTCCCCAGCAAAAGTGTGCCTAAGGCAGAAATCTCCAGTGCCTTGGTCCCCTCTACTCTCTGCTCTTCCCTGTCAAATTCCCCAAAAAGCAGAAAAAAACGCGGCCATCGGGATGAAAGGGATGACGAGGAACGTGCGCTTGCCGGGGTCACTTCGTGGTGTATCCTTCTAATTCACTCTGTTCTTACTTCATCTTTCCTTCCTGGGAGCAGCTGATTTATCTTTATTATCCTCCTCTGTTGTCACTGTCATTAAATTTTGTTGAGCCAAGAGACTCCACTGTGTGCTTTAGTAATTCGATCAGAAAGGAGGGGAAGCAGGGCTGAGGTAATAGGCAGCATGAGAGAGGTCAGGACAAGCAGCCCTGGCACATTAAGGGAAACACAGATCCGGGCTCCCTTGGAAATGGTAATCCCACAGAACGTGCCTGAGCAACGGGCAGCAACAATCTGGAGCCACAGCAACCCGGAGTCCTGCTCCCCTCATTTTTGTT
Organism: Empidonax traillii; assembly: GCF_003031625.1. NCBI lineage: Eukaryota > Metazoa > Chordata > Aves > Passeriformes > Tyrannidae > Empidonax > Empidonax traillii. The sequence goes on from NW_020955499.1 coordinate 222,596, forward strand.
CCCCCCGTAGCTGTAGTCTCATCTCCCTAAGTCCTGACCTTGCAGGGATGTCACACCCCGGGCTCCTTTCCCCTGTTTCAGTCTGCCTTCACCAGTGCAAACCTGGAATTAGCGAGGGAAGAGCTCAGGCACTGATTTTCCCAGCTCGCTCTTTTACATGAGCGAATTTGTGGGTTGTTTCATTTAAAGCATCAGACGTTAAATGAGCCCAGTGGCAAAGGAATCGTTTATCTGTGCTGTCTTATTTATATTTCAAGAGTCCCCTGCTGAGAGAAGAATCCCACTGCTTTGTGCCCTTCTATTGGGTGTGGCTGGGATGGGGCTGATTTTCCCCACAGCCCTCACAGTGGTGTGTGTTGGCAGATGGAAAGGTGTTGCTGATACACCAGTGCTTTCGCCACAGCACCAGCTCTGTCTCTCTGGCATTCCCCCCTCACCAGCAGGCTGGGGCAAGATCTTGGGAGGGCACACAGCCAGGACAGCTGTCCCAAACTGACCAAAGGCATATTCCAGACCACAAGGTGTCTGCTCAGCAACAAAAGCTAAAAGAAAGGAGGAGGAAGGGTGGTATGGTGGTATTTGTTAGGACAGTGTTTGTCTTCCAGAGGAACTGCCACACATACTTTCTGGGAAGTGGCTGGACATCACCTGCTGACGGAAAGTAGAGGATGAATCCTTTGTTTTCCTTCGCTTCTGCACACAACTCTTTCTTTTGCTTTATTAAAATGCCTTTGTGTTGACCCACAAGTTTATTTCCATCTTATTTTCTCCCCCTGTCCTGCTGAGAAGGAAAGCAACTTGATGGGCACCTGGTGTCCAACCAAGGTCAACCCACCACAGCCCTGCTCCAGACATGTAATAAAAGACATCACGGTCCACATCTAAGTGGACAAGAGTGGTAGAAAAGGAGAGAAAGGAACTCCAAGGCACTGGAAACGAAATTCATTGATCTCTTAGAGATCAGAATAAGAAAGTCAGAAAGTAGAAATTATTTGCCTTGGAGGTCTGTAGCAAAGCCTTGTTTCTTAAAGTCCTGGCCATCACCCTGGTTTTTAATGCAGTGGGATAGGGCTTGGAGCAAACTGGGATAGTGGAAGGTGTCCCTGCCCATGGCAGGGCGTTGGAATGAGAGGATCTTTAAGGTCCCTTCCAACCCAAGCTGTTCTATGACTCTGTTACAGGCAACCTTTGCTCCTCAACAGTTCCAACAAGCTGGGAAGATAACCCTGAAAGTCACTTTTTTTGTTTTCCTAAGGCAGATCCTCAAGAAAGACACACAGATTAGTTCTTTTTTACTTTCCTTCTGCTTTTTGTTGTCTTTTTTTTTTTTCCTAGTGCCTTGTTGGGTACTCATATATTAACATACAGCACTCCCACCCAATATACTCCCATACATGTGCACAATAAACAAAACTGTAATGTGCTAATTATATAAAACCACAAAATCATATTATTATGCTCAACTATAAAAACCCCACACGTGTTTACACATATGCAGGCCCAAAGAGGACACAGTTCATCTGGTGAATTTAAAATGCTTCTTTAGGATGAAAAGCTCCCCAGGAACTCTACTGACCACCAGTGACCAGCCTTCTTCTGAAGAGAGGTGTCATGGATCCATCATTTATGTTGGATTATAAAGGGAGAACAGACATACAAAAAAAGAGGGTTGGATCTTTTCTTTGAACACATTCAACTAGATCTTTAAGGTCCTTTCCAACCTGAACCAATGTATAGCTCACAAAGCATGTACAGATAGAAAGAAATGTTGTCTCTTTAATCCTGTTTCTTGCCTTCACATGCACATGCTCTCGCACCTGTGCATATACACACAGGGACTTCATGGATTCCTTGGAAAAAAATATAGATATAATAAGAAACGATGATATCCAGGATCCCAAGTGCAGGCTGGGTTAGCTGAGGTCCACCATAGTAAACAGCAATTTCATTGGAATAAATTATTTATTAGTTTTTGAGGTTGTTGCTTGATTTGTTTGGTTTGGTTTGGTTTTTTTTTTTCTTGAAGCTCATAAAGGCGATAATGAAAAATTGCTCCAGAATTTATTCATTCTGCATGCTGGGAAAAACATTGTGGGTCTGTATATACATACAGACATAAAGCAGACCACGCTGAGATCTTATGTTGTTACGAACAGACTGCGAGTTTATGCACACCACAGAAAGCAGCAAAACGCCACGAAAATTAAAGGAGCAGTGCAGAATTCCAGGATCTTTGTGAGCACATGAAAAGACAGAGGTGTAGTTTGCTTTGGACGGGATAGATGGTTGTTCACTTCCTGCTTAGCCGGGCTGGAGCTGATCTTTGCCAGATGATCACCTCTGTGCCCTCAGGCACCGAGATGCTGTGCTGGACTCGGGCCACCGCCCTGGAGTGTGACAGCACATGCAGATGTGTTGAGATAAGGGCTGTCCTGCAAGGTCTCTGTGTGCTCAGCTTCAGTGAAGACCCCGAGATGCTCCTAATTTTTTTTACTGTCATTTCCTGTCTGGCCACAGTCCCGAAGGCTCCCAGTGGTCCCACACTGATGGGCAGCAACACTACGCTGGGTGTGCCAAAATCTCCACCGTCTTGAAGTTATTTTTCAATTTTTACTGCTGTCTTGAGGCTCTTTGTTATTCCATTCCCAGGCCATGCCCAGCCTTTCCACTGTCCTTCCACCAAGACTTGACAGCAGCTTTGAGGTTTCAGTTACGATGGTACCTGGAGATAATCTGCATTTTCTTTTCCTTCAGTGTGGTTCAAACTTGAAGTCCATCCTCCACTGTTTCTAAATCCTTAGCTCTTGATCTGAGGCAGTGTGCTAAGTTTAATTCCTACCTGGAAGTGCTCAAAAAATATGTGGATGTGGCACTTGGGGACATGGTTTAGTGGTGGACTTGGCAGTGCCGGGGGAACAGTTGGACTTGATGATCTTAGATGATCTTTTTCAGCTTCAGTGATTCTGTGATTCAAAGAACAGCCTTATAGATTGAAGTACAACTCCAAGGTTTAACAGAACATCCTCTAACATCTAAGGGTAGGTAGAGGTTCTTTTGTAGCACAGTCAGCTCCTTGGAAAACCTTTCCTATTAATCAGACATTTTATTTTCTGGCTGTCCAGAAATTCAGCACAAAAACAGTTCACTGGTGGGTTTTTTGATGTATTACACCTGCATTTTCTGTTGTGACAACACAGGCATATCTATGGTGGGGAGCACAAACCTGTCCCAGCTGCTGAATCACGTGCAGTCAACTTTTGGAGCAGTGTCCTGATCTCTTCTGCAATTTGTCCATAAGAACCAAGCCAAGGAGCTTCCACACCTCCGCTTATCCAGGCAGCCATTTCCACAAATTCACTGTGTCTCTATGTGCTGGATGCACTCTATGAAATAACCCCACAAATGTCCTTGAAGGACTTTGCCATGGATCACTGATTTTTCTAATTTCTCTGGAGTTCTTTGTCAGCACTTTTGCCTCTGGGATCCCCAGACACATTTTCTGCAGCAGTGATGTGGTTTGGTTTTTCAGGGGCTTGCAAAAGAGGGCTAAAACACTGTAGGCCAGCTTTAATTACCGGAGGATTAGCAGCAGTTATCCTGACACTCCCTGATGTCTGAGCCCTGTGAGAAATTCCAGGTGGGTCATCTCATAGTCTGGATCCGTGTCCCTGCAAGTGTGATCTCTCCTTGACAGCCTGGTTGGGATCTCTGGTGTAGCCAGATCAGAATAATGTGACGAGAAAATCCTGATGGCTGTAAGCAAAGCGCAACCTCAGTTTGTTAAAATGTTCAGTCCAAGCCTGAAGACTCGAAGCTGAAGAAGTGATGTAATTATGGGACTTCTCAGAATCCATTTCTTGTCATTCTTTGGGTAGGAGACCCTAAAATTGTCACTTTTCACCCACAGAGAACAGAGCAACGACCTAGGCAAGAGAGCTGGGGACAGAGAGAAGTGAAGGGCAGTGGGATCTGCTGCCACTCTCCCAGGGGATGGGAATTATCTGAGGGTGCTCCTTGGTGGCAGAGCAGCCAGAGTCCCCAGCATCTCTGCGAGGATCACGGGAACATCCTGAGAAAAAAGAGCGTGGACAGTGGAAACAAGGCAAGATCCCTTTTAGCTGTGGTTAAAAGGAGACCTAAAGCACGAATCATTGTCCACAGACATTGCAAATACCTCCCTAAAACAAGTTGCCCAAACTCCCTTTGTGAGCTGCTGCTGAGGGTAGCTCACGTTGTCCTAAAGCTGAACCTGAAGGAAGTCAAGTGTATTTTACCCTGAAAGGGCCAATTTCTCTCTCCCACCAAGAGCAGGTGTCTGGATGCAGAAAAACAGTAAGTTAAGATGAAAAGTGGTCTTTACATGAAGAGCTCTGGGGTCTGAACTCCTTGGGCCATGGAGCTTCCTTTCTTCACAGGGAGACAAGGCAAGAACAAAAGATGACCTTGGAAATTGGACGGTCTGTGGGAATTCCACAGTGAATTTGTCCTTTGTGGTATGCTCATAACACACAGAGATGAATCTGGTGAGCTTGACCCTGATGGCCTGTGCTCTGCTGAGTGAGGGCAGGAACCACCATGGTGTGATTTGCAGCCGATCGTGCAAGAAACCTTCAATAGCCACTGCTGCAGTCCATGAATTATGGGATTTTTTTAACACAATTTGCTAATTTTTGGGGTTAGTTGATGATCTGAAATGTCTTTTCACATCATGGGAGCCAAGGCATGCAGGGGGAACTGTTTTACCCGATTTGTCTTAGAACGTGAGTGGCTCAGCAGGGAGACAGACTCAGGAGGGTGGATGTCCCCAAATTCCTCCCCCTTGGGTGGTTTGGATGGTGTCAGCTTTAGGCAGAAGGTTGAAAATGCTGCCTGCAGCCCTTTTGGCAGGGAATTCACAGCTGCTGGTCTGTTGTGCTCCCCTCTCACTGATAAAAGGTCTCCCTTTTCAGAGAGCTCAGAGATAAGTGCTTGAGGGATGCCCTTGGTGTGTTTGCAGCTTTGCCCCAGTAGTTTTATGGTTATTGGCTATTGCTCCAGCTTTCTCAAAGCAAGCCAGAATTAAAATAGCTTTCTATATTCCTTGAGTACCTTCCATCATCCCTTGGCAGCAGTCATCCCTTCACATCCCTCTCAATGATGTTCCTGGCATCAGGCACGGGGCCCCACCATTCCCAGCTCTCTGATGCACTTAATTAAAGCAGAATCACTCAATAACTCTGTTGTGCTTTCCTGGGCGTCTGGTTGTTCACCTCTCGTGTGCACAGGCAATTAATTTTTAGGTTTTTTCCCCCTACAAAGGGACTGACATAAGAATATTAATTCCAGCCCAGCAGGAGGGGAGAAGGATGTTCTGCTGGGGTGTGGGTCCACCTGCAGGGCTCTGCCCCAGGATGGGGAGTGCACACGATGCCTCGAGGCCTCCCGGAGCGCTGGAAGTGGGAAGAGAGGGAAGGTTTCGGAGATAAAGCAGTTCTCCCCTCCTGCCCAATTCCATTAATTTGGAGGGTAAATTAATAACCATGTTCCTGCCTGGAAACCTCATCAAAATCAGTGGCCCTGAGTGCTGCATAAAAATAAATGCCAGAGCCTGCTGCAAGGAGCTGAAAGTGGCCTTTAGTGACTTGGGCAGGATCACACAGAGGCTATGTAGAAATCTCAGTGCCAAAACTCCTGATTCATGGGCTGGGGCATTTTTCATTAGTTTATCCCCTCTCTCTCAACCTTAAAAAAAAATAAATAAATAAATAAAATAAGGCAGTACAAAAATCATCATTTTCCCCTGGCGTTTATTGAAGTGCCATTTGAATGAGAGCAAACAGTGCTTTGTGCTCCTTTTGAGTAACTGATACAGACAAAAGTCCCTAAGAAAAGGCAAATTGCAACTCTGATCTACTTAGTGGGCACAAAATGCTTTCAAATGCACACAATTATTTTTTTCCTCTGCTAATTGAGGGGGCGAAAGCTTCTTTCTAGGAAATATGGTAATATATATTGATCAGAAAAATTAAGCTTCTGTACCAAACCCCGAGCACGATGCAGGGTTGACTTTAATTAATGGAAAAGCTTTTTTATGAAATGATGCCACCACTCAAGGAGAGTATTCACTGTGACCTCCAGCTAAGTGGAGACACCTTTTAAATATGACACTGCTCACACAAGCATCACTCACTCTTCTTTCTTGGCCAGATAAATATTGAACAGACCTTCTCCCACACCTGCCCTGCTTGGGGGTGGGTGAACACTGCTGAGGTGGCCACCATAAAAGTCTCACTCCTGGGTATGGGTGTCTTTCAGGCATCAACCAGTAGCTGGGTGGGACAAGACCAGCACTGGAGAGTGAAGCTGTGGCTGCCCCATCCCTGGAAGTTTCCAAGGCCAGGTTGGATGGGGCTTGGAGCAACCTGAGGTAGTGGAAGGTGTCCCTGAATCACCCATGGCGGGGGGGTGGAATGAGGTGGCCTTTAAGGTCCCTTCCAACCCAAACCATTCTGTGATTCTGTGAAAAAAATTTAAAGCAGCAGTGAAGATGTACCCACAAATCCTTGTGCCTTTTGCTCCTGAAAGCAGTTCCTTTGCATTTATTTTAAGTCCAGACTCCCACAGCTATCAGACACCCAAGCTGCCTTTGAAATTTAAGTCTTCCAACTCCTCTTGTGCACCTGGGCTTATTTACTCACTGCTTACAAGCACAAACAGAAATATAAATTGGCTCTTTTTCTTTCACTTATTTCAAAATCTGCCCAGCTTGCCTTGCAAATGGAAGTATAATGGATTTCAACTTCAATCAGAAACAAGTTCTTTAATTGCTCAGTATATTAGTGCTACATTGTTTACGGCATTATTCTTTCTTGGGAGGCACAGCCAACTTAGACTGAGTCCCAAATGGATGGTAAATTGGCAAAAATCAAACCTGCAGCAGCGATTTTGTTACCTGGAAGGCAATATATTTGCTTTTCCCCCGCTGGAATTCGTCTGCATCTCAGACTTGTGCGGGACAGATGCTAAATTGCCCGAGATGGCAGAATGACCATTCCACAGGGACAGAACAGAGTCCTTGCTGCAGAATTAACTAAGTAGCTCGAGCACACAGCAAGGAAGTGGATACATGTGTCTGCTGTTAATAATATATATGGCTACAATCCTACCTAAAGTCTAACCTGGAGCTTCTTTTCCTGCTGGGACACACTAGACCCGCTCAAGTCCGCTCGCGATGGAGTGACAAGATTATCCTGCAATGATCTCCAGTGGGAAGAGGAGCATTTGTCACACAAAACTGCTGATGCCTTTGCGTTTCTTGCAGTGTTTCTGCTGCGTTCAGCACTGGTGGTGTCTGAACACCCAAATTTTGGCTGCACAAATCCCTTAGAAAGCCAAATGGGAAAGGATTTTGCTCTGAGCTGGGAGTGATTACACCAGGAACAGGGCTCCTGATGCTGAGTTGAGAGGAGGGCACCCAGCAGAGCGTCTCATTAAGGCAGGGAAGAGCAGACAACACATAACAACCCTCCAAAGGGAGCATTCTCTTCTCCTCCCATATTTTTATCTTGCTTCTGATACTCTCTGCAAAGAGTTTGGGAGAGAGTCCAATGGAAATTCAAAGAAAAGCAACATTATCCACTGAAACATCAGACAAATATCGACTTCTCCGCTGAAGGCTCACTCAGACGCCCTCAGAGAGTCAATATTTGGTGGGGAGCATTAAAATTTCACAGGCCCTTGGCCAAGGTGACTTTCTACAAGTGGGACTGCTCTGCCTCACAGTGAACCTGCCAGGTGTGGGCAGGGGTGGCCCAGCTTCCACCAGCCCCTGATCTGTCCCTGACTGACAGCAAAGCCGCATTCTTCTGTCTTTTGCTCTGCTGGAGATGAAAATCCTCCTGCCTGGGGGAGGTGTTTAAGTGAAAAGTCCAAGGTCCCAATAAATCCACTGGAGAGGTAGAAAAGAAAGGGCAAGTCTGGGCACTTCATGAATGGAGCTGACAGGTCAGACAGACTGGGAGGTAGATTTTTTGGCGTTTTAGCCCGTGAAAAGCTCTGTAAAGACTGGACTCATTTCCAGCTGCAGAGAAAGGGAGATTTCATGCTCTGCAGGAATTGTCAGCCCCCAAAAGCTTTCAGAAGCTCACGACTGCACTTCCTGTGCATTATATCCCATTATGCAGATGCCTTAAAGTAAATGTAAATCACATCAAGAGTAATTGCAAAGGGCTTTTGGTTGTGAGGGGGAAAGTGCTTCGAGATGGCTTCTGACTGCCCAACAGCCACGTGCCTTTGCCCTCTTCCCCTCTCCCTCCGCGCCCTGCCTCCACTCATCCACGTCCTGATGTCCTGAGCTCTGCAGACAAGGCCAGCAGGGCTCCCTGGGTTAATTAAATCAGTGTGGTTTGCTGTCTGGAGCTCAAGTGACAAATGCATTTCCAACCTTGCCCCTTCTGAGGGGAGGGGGGGGGGTTTTGTGGAGCGTGACGGTGGCTCAGGGCTCCTGGAGCCCGAGCTCTCACGAGCTGGGGGCACCACAGCCCACTGATTTGGCTTCCCAGAGAACTCCAGCACTGTGTCAGTGCAGGAGCCCATTTTCACTCTGCTGCAAGGCTCCCCCTTGCCTGCTGCCCTTCCTGGGCTGTCAAGGAGGGGAATAAGACGTCAGGGGATGATTGGGAAAGACTGAAAGGGACAGTTCCCCCTCCTCCCCGATCAGGCTGTGAATGGGAGGCTAATTTTATTAGCCCAGCCACTCCATTATCCAAATAGCCCCTCTCCAGCCTCCCATTTGCAGATGCATTAGTGTAATGGTGCTGTGCTCTGCCAAACACATGCTGCCTCCCATCCCAGTTGTGCTCCCCTGGCTAGATAAGGTGATCCCCGTGGGTTTGGATATACAGATGGATAAAAGTGTCAGGTAATGTCTGTGTGACACGACTTTCCTCCTGCCCTGTGACCTGGGGTGAACATTAGGGCAGGTCTCCACATGGGCAGTAGGTCCAGGTGCTCTGTGTGTCTCCCATATATGATAAACTCGTGCCTCGTCTTTCCAGTCACCCCCATCATCTCACAACAAACCCTTTGCATGATGGGGGGGAAGATGCAGTGGAGCTCCTGCTGCTGGAGAACCTCATTCACCCACAACCTGCTCCCAAAAAGAGAGGGTAGTGAGTTAGGAAAATGCTGCAGCCTTTCATAAGGTCTTTTAAGAAATCGCTAATAATCTATAAATATTCTGTATTTATACATCAGAGAATGTATAAATGGTTATGGTTTGGAAGGGACCTGAATGATCATTTTATTCCAACTCCCTTTCACGGGCAGAGGTACCTTCCACTATCCCAGATCGCTTCAAGCTCTGTCCAACCTGGCCTTGGGCACTTCCAGGGATCCAGGGGCAGCCACAGCTTCTCTGGGCAACCCATGTCAGGGCCTCTCCACCCTCACAGGGAAGAATTCCTTCCTAATATCCAATCTAAGCCTTTTCTCTCTTTCAGTTTGAAGCCATTCATCTTGTCCTGTCACACCATTCTCTTGTAAATATTTCTATCATATGTATATATAACAATAAATAAATAACTACATCACATCTGTGTTGCACATGACTATTTTCATGGCCAACAGGAGAAAGAGCAGCATCCCAGGCTAAAAAGCAAATTACAGAGCCAAAACAAACTATTTTTTTTCCCCACAAATGGACCTCTAAATTCAGGATGACTTTTCACTTGGAGAAAAAAAAATATATCTGGGAGAGACAGAATAGCAGAAAATAAATAACAAATGTAAGGAAAAGAAGAATGGAATTGTCCCATTGAAAGGCACAAGATATTTCCAGGGACCTGAAAATTTCATCCACCCAGTAAAGATTCTTTGTCTGTTTTTCTAGGACCCTGGGGCAAAACTGTCAATGCTTAAACCTACAAAAATATTCCCTCTGCTTTAAGAAAAAATTACTCCAAACTGCAGTTCTTTATCACGTGTGAATCCTCCTTCCTTTTAGAGGTTGTGTGAGGAAGCAAAGGCACAAACGCATCAAATACAAATATTTCAGTGCTTAAAAGATAATTTTTGCACCACAACCATTGCTGCTGTTCCTCTAAGCAGGGAAAATAACACCCCAGAAGTGTGTGAGCACTGAAAAATGGGGCAAACTATTGGTGGTGCAAACTTTGTGCCACAATGAGCAGTAGCTGGATTGGCTGTCAGCTCAAAAAGAGAGTGGAAAAGAGAAAGGGAGAGTTTGCTGGGCTGGTGTGGGAGCAGGGAGAGCCCACAATATTTGCCACAAGCGCTTTTATCTGGTTAGCTATGAAAATTAATAAAAATAAATCATCAGGAAGGCAATAAATGGGTCTGCAGCAAACCCTCACCAAGGAGTGCTGAGACACTGTTTACACATCTTATGTTTGTTTTGAGACTCTGCAATCTCCCCAGGATGCTTCAGTGCATCTGCTGTTGTCGCTGTATTGCTTTTCCCTTTTTTTTTTTTAATTTATTGATCCAGGATATGAAAGTGTTCCTGAAGCCCTGAGTTGGTTTCTAGAGGTTCTCTTGGTTGGGAGGGGGTGGTAAACCTCAAGAAAAACCTCAAAGAGCTTGGAAGCACAGAGGTGAGGGAAACTGTGGTACCTGAGGAGCAGCAGGAGACACCAGAGGGCTGTGGAACTCAGGGGACCCCCCCCCAGTGACACATTGATTTCCACTGCATTAGCAAATGGAGGGTTCTCATGGTGTGACAGCTGCAACAGGTTATTGTCCCCTAAGGCTGTATCCATGTTATCAAATAAAACACTCCAACGACCCTTCTAAACCCTGCAGGCAAATGGCAACGTCCACATCCCGGAATTTTATTTTCTTCCCTATTTTTTCCCGAAGATTTGGTTGATACACCCCCCTCAAACTCCCCCAGTGGGCTCTTCAGCTTTCCCCAAACATGATCCCACTCTTCTCCTCTGCTACCTCTGTTTATAAGAGTACATCAAGTCTTAGTCAATATTTCAAACATTTAATTAACACTACAAGCAACAAGATCATCTCTGTCCTGCCCTGCCATGGGCAGGGACACCTTCCACTAGCCCAGGTTGCTCCAAGCCCTGTCCAACCTGGCCTTGGACACTTCCAGGGATGGGGAATCCACGGCTTCTCTGGGTAACCTGTGCCAGGGCCTCCCCACTCTCACAACAAGGAATTTCTTCCTAATATCTAATCTAAATCTCTCCTCTTATATTTTAAAAACCACCCCCTCCTTTTCCTGCCTGCCCACGTAAATAGTTATTTTCCCTCTTTTTTTAGGAGCCCCCTTTAAGTGCTGGAAGGCCACAATGAGCAGCACAGACACTTTGAACCTACCTACACAAAAAAAACACTACAGCCCTGTGTGCTTGTACCAGTCTGTAAAGCTGGACCTGCACCGATAATTTAATGTGCTGGTTTACACATCGTGTGGTTCCTTTAGTCTGCAGATGGAGCAGCTGCAGCCAAACTGCCTCTCAGAAACGGTCCCTGGCCATGATCATCCACGCCCAGGCTGTCTGGGAATGACACTCCCAGACCATTCCCAGCCCCATGTCACAGGGTATTGTGCTCCAGGGTGTGCACACAAGTGGTCCTGAGGCCCTGCCTCAGGCAGAAAAACATCCAGTTTTGAGGACAAATCGAAAAATTATTTGAGAACGTTTAATTTTGCAACTGTCACCGAGTTAGGAGCACAAATGCAAAGCTTGGGGAGGGATATCACAGATCTGCAGTGACAAGGGAGATAAGCTATCACCAATCCACAACCTGAAGTAAATGATGTTCTCCCAAACAGGGCCCTCTTTGGTGGGGTCACAAACTGCTGGACTTCCAGATGAGAATCACAGAAAGTGTTGTTGGTTTTTTGGTTTTTTTTCTCTTTGCAAGCAGAGGGTTAAGATGGCCCGTGCAGAGATTAGGTGGATTTTCCCAGAGGTGTGAGCTCAACCTTGGGAAAGTGCTGAGCATGGGGCGGGGGGATCAGTAATTAGTGATGGATAGCTATTCACCGAGGCCATTAGCTGGAAAGAAAAGCAAACCTGCAGCATTCTCAGCTGGAAAGAAAAGCAAACCTACGACAGGCTCCACATTCCTTCCCTGCGTTTTCCTGCCTCCTGACAGCATCCCCGACGACCCCCTCACAGCAGAGCCCGCGCCGAAGCCTCGCGTCTCATCGGGGGGACTGGCATTTCCAATCAATTAGACATGTCACCGCTGAATTTCTCTGCTAATTACTCGAGTTTATTATGGCTAAAGCCAGGTTAAACGCAGAATTCCCGAGGTCAAACGGGGTCACCCAGACAATCAGTTCCACATTTTCCACAGCGAAAGAGATCCCCCGCAATCAGTCACTGCCAAGCGGCTCCTAATGGCCAACCTGCCTGAGGTGAAAGTCTCAGGGATAGGTAATGCTCTTGGAGAGAGAGAGAGGAATCCCCTCAGCATCCAGGAATGGCTTGGGCTTATTCCTTATGAATTTGGGAGCTTTTTTGGGGGGATAATCAGAAGGCTGAGAATCTACAGGCACAGGCCACACCGCAGCGTTTGGTTTCGCTGCCAGAAGGTGTTCCCTGTTTTACTGCATTTCACTACTAAATGAAATAAAGCAAGGCTGTGGGAACAAAGGATGCTTTGTCCTGATGGAGGCCAAGGCAGAGCAAACGTCTGCCTGTCTCCTCCGTGCCAGTGCTCCGTGAATCCAGCATTAATTATGTGGATCACCCTGGAGTTGCTACTCCATCAAAACGCATTCCTGACGAGATGCTTGGGGGAAACACGTGGGTTACCTTCGCTCTTTGGGGCAGAAACTACTGACACGTGAAGTCCAAATGTGCTTGGAAAGTTCCTTCCAGAGAAAGCTTCCCAAATTATGTCATGAGAGCAGGGATCTTGTGCAAACACTGTCTTTCATCCTGCAGAAATCCAAAGGGCTTTACAAGTTATAAATACATCACAAAGGCATCCATGGATCCAGACTCTCAGGAGAGGGGCACGAGAGCAGGTATTGGGGTAGGAGTTCAGCACTGGAGGAAAATAAATGAATTCATCAGGTGAACTAAAGGAGAGGATTTCTAGGGAGTCAGAATTATGTGAGAAGTGCTGGGATTGGGATGAGAACTAAGAGTTTAAGGACTATTACTTCCAAAAAATCCCAATTTTAACATGACCTTTATTCAGGCAGTGACATGGAGGACATTTGGCAGAGGAATTGTCATGTCCATGTGCATCATTCACTGAAGGGGCATTGATTTATCCACACAACTTGCTGCATGGATTTTCCTGTCCCCTCAAATCTTCCCTACCACCCAAACACAAGTTGCTGAGCAGGCCAAGGCTTACACTACAAACAAAAATACTGATATACCCTATACAACACAGTATTGACCAAGTGTTCAGCTTGCTGGTTCAAAATATCTTTCTAAAGGACAAAAAAAAAAAAAACCACCAAAGCAAGACAGACTAATTTAGGTCTCAAGGATTCTCACTGTTTCTTCATTCAGTTAGGAAATAAAACAAGAAAATAATTTTCAGGGCAGCTGAGTACAGTTGTCTCCAATCACAAACTGGAAAATCACAAAGACTGGAAATAAAACTCCAAACCTTGAAGAAAGAAACAACATCACAGTGTGACTTTAAAGTTCTTTTTTTTTTAATAGAAAAGAACATAAAAGCCAGTTTGCTTTTCAAGGGCAGGTTCTGGAATGGATTTCATTTTCCTGTTCCTGCTGCACACAACTATGATGATAATGACTATATCAAGTAATATAAAGTGATGAAAGATATTTAGCAGGGGCCTTAAAGCAAGAAAGACTCAAAGCCACGAGTGTAGAAGACACAGCAAACTCTGGAGCACAGTTTTCCCTGAGTCTGACAATGAAATTCCTATTAAACCCCACTAACATGGAGAGTGCTTAGGAGTTCTGAGGCATCACATGAAAAACAGAATGTGCATTAGAAAATGATAACTCTGTGCACTTATGGTGCAAGGGAAAAGCCCCAAGAGAGCAAATACTTGCTTCAAAGACAGTAATAAGGCACATGAGCCTGTAATGGAAACAACTTTTGAAGCATGTTTAAAGTGCAGTAATTAAGGGAGCAGTCCCAGACAGCCACCGGGCACCGATCCGGGAAAGCACTCCAGGATGTGTCTCATTTAAGAGCTTAAAACCCAAGAGGTGTGGAAGTGCCTGTACCCCTGAGCCACGGGCACTGCCTTGCCCAGATGCTCCCTCCCAGACTGGTGCTGGTGTGGAATACCCAGAGCCAGGGGGATGATTAACAAGCTGTGCTTTCCAGTGACCTGCAAAGGCGAGATCTGTGCGAGGCAGCCAGAGGAGGAGACCTGGCTGTCAGGGAGATTGGAGGAGACAGATGTTTAATGGAGTCCAGGATTACAGATCTGCCAGGCTTCACATGTAATCACCAGCTTCTTAGATTTCCTCTTTCTTCTCCCCTTCTTCTGGGTCTGTTACAGGGTCAGGGGCTGGGGGAGGGTGGAGATTTTCAGATTTCCAGCTAAACTCCTTGAGCTGCCCTTAATACTCTGACCTATTCCCAGCTGAAACCACAACCTACCAGCCTGGCAGGGCTCAGAGAGACGAAAGTGGATTTTTGTTGTCATTGTTGTTGTTGTTTAAAACATGAGAGGGATGCATTTAACTCCAGAACCTTTTCCCTGAACAGCTCTGTAGCTCTGCTGAGCAGCCTGTGTGTGACTCCACAGAGGAACAGCACCACAATCAATAGTGCCAGGTGACCTGCACTCCGTGTGTCAGGCAGCTCAGGGCCCCAGGGGACACGCCTGCACGGCTTCCCACCTGTCACCCCCGCTCCTGAGGATCGATACTCCCTGCCATTCTCACCCTGGGAATGACTCTGCAAGTGCTTTGTGCATTTAGGGCCGTTGCTCACTCCTTCCTCCAGCCTTACTTTTTGTCCCCTGTGCAAGCCAGGGGGTAGGTGTGGGCAGAGCCCCATGAATTAGAGATGCAAATATTCCCACTTCAAAACGTAGTACAGGAGGAAGGAGACCTGGTTAAACTGACTGACCCACCTCATTCCTCATGTCTTGGCTCCAGGCATCCCCCTGCAATTGTGTCCCCCACACAGATATTTGAGTCTCACAGATTAATTAAACCATCCTCCACAAGGCACAGCACCTTGGAAAGCCTCTGTGCATCCTCCAGCTCCTGTGCTGCTTCTTTGAGCAGCCTGTGGAGGAACCATCCTGGCGTGGGGCTGGCTTTTTTTTGGCAAGCCAAGAGACGAACGCTGACATTAGTTCAAGCTGAAGTTCAAGCCAAATGCAGATCCACAGATGGCACTGTGAAAGCTGTAGTTCTCCCCTCAAATATTGAACATGTAGAAGAGGGTACAGCTGTAAGGTTCAGGCACAGACACACCACCACTGTGCCTGAACACAGGTCTTGTGGTGTGAAAGGCTGGATCAGGCAGTAAATTGAGTTAATGGACCCATGTGGACACAAGTGCACCCCAAATCCTGGCCCAGGGGGTGATCTGGACACTCAGGTCTGATCTGTCAATATTCCTCTAGATGGGATCAAGAAAGCTTTAACTCATGTCATCTATGAGGGGGAGGGATACAAAGAGGACAGCAAAGCTCAGGCTGGATTTCTGATGGCGACTTCGCAAAAGTGCCTCTGAGCTTTGGGGATCCAACAAACCTCTGCAGCTCCCATAAGGGTGGGCACACCAGGTGTCACGAGGAGACCTGAGTTTCCAGCAGTCCCTGGCAGGTGTTACAGAGAGTTCCAAAAGAGGTCCTGATCTTGGGAATGCCTTCTGTACCTACAGGACACGTGGAGCTGCAGTGGTTTGCAACACAGCTGGCGTCACAAATTCCTAGAGCACCCTGAGTTTGAAGGGACCTACAAGGATCACCTACAAGGATCACTTGCACAGGACACCCCAACAATCCCACCACGTGTCTGACAGTGCAAGGAGACTGTGAGGAAGACAGGGAATTAGACTGAGTCTCCCAAATCCTGCACTGCCTCTCCAACTCCAAACCTTTCCTCCTTTCCAGTGCATAGTAGTGGGTTTAGGGCAGAGTGGGGCACTTGAATACAGCATCAACTGGCTCATGAAAGCATTTCCAAAGCATAAAAAGAGCTTAATTCGAGTGTGAAAAGGGACAGCCTTAATTCAAGGCTGAGGGACAGTGTGAGATG
This sequence comes from Empidonax traillii, assembly GCF_003031625.1. NCBI lineage: Eukaryota > Metazoa > Chordata > Aves > Passeriformes > Tyrannidae > Empidonax > Empidonax traillii. Next base: position 238,783 of record NW_020955499.1, read on the forward strand.
AAATTCCAGATGCCCATGCATCTCACAGGATGGAGACAGCCCCCATGGAATTTCTTCCCTTGCCACGAACGGCTCATCTGGGACACTTCCAAGACCTTTGAATTGGTTCCTCACCTGCTCACCTCAGCTTTTGGAGTTATTTGCATCCCTGCTGGAACACACAACCAACCCAGCAGGAGGTCATGGGACTCTCCACTCCATGAATTATCCCACCCCTGCTTACTCCTAAATACCCCCGTGCCAGCAGCAAGAGAGTTAAAATCAAGCCGAATGGTGACTTTTTATGCAATATTATGCCTTTTGCTGATAAAGATTTTTTTTTTTTTTTCAGAAGAGTCAGCAGCACAACGTGCTGCAGCTTTTGCCAGTGGGCCAAATCACTTTTATCATTCTTGGCCGAGGAGCACAGGCACTCACACAGTGTCTTTTTCCATCCTGAGCTGAGCATCCATGCGGGATTTTCCATCCATGCAATCAGTTCTCAGAGGGCGCCTGACCTTATTTAACAGGCCCTTAATTAGGTGAAAGCAAATGCAAGGGGAGAGCCGAGTTCAGCCTCTGATATCGCCGAGGGTAATGAGGGGTGTTTTAGGGGCAGCAAAGAACAATCAAAGAGAACAAAAAGTTGCCTTTGCTGCCAACTGGGATTACACTCGTTGCTTGATAGGGCTTGGCTGAACTCGGGGAACTGCTCTTCCCTATCTGTTTTGGGCAGGACTGCTCAAGAGCAGGACAGCTGGCAGGGAAATGGGTGCTTTGGAGCCCTCTTCATTTGGACATTTAGAGGGAGATGACCGTGATGCATCTTTACAAAGACTTCAACCCATGATTCGGGCCTCTTAGAAGCTCTGATGGCCCTGATCTTACCTAGGATGTCAGTCTGGTTTAGGAACAGCCCGTTATAGAATCACAGAAGGGTTTGGGTTGGAAGGGACCTTAAAGACCACCTCGTTCCGCCCCCCTGCCATGGGCAGGGACACCTTCCACTAAACCAGGTTGCTCCAAAGCCCTGTCCAAGCTGGCCTTGAACACTTCCAGGGATGGAGCATCCCCAGCTTCTCTGGGCAACCTTTTCTGGTGCCTCACATCCTCTAAGTAAATAATTTCTTCCTAGCTTCCTAACAGTTATTCCAAGGAAGAGATGATGCTGCCAATACCCTTCCAGAAGTTGGTTGGTGAGGTCCTGCAGAAGACCTGATCACATCCAAAGAGTGGGTGTGCACAGTGCTCATCTCACACAATACACACAGTAACCCTTCTACCAGCTGAGAGTCAATACTTCAAGAGCAGAGTTGAATTACAGAAATTACAGAAACCTGCAACAACAGCAGCAAAATTTACGGTTTCTGGGTAGTGTCTCTGCTGCTTTTAAACCCCCCAGGTCAAAAAGGTCACACCTATTAAACAATCTCAGTTTCCATTTCCCGGTTCTGGCCCAGTGATGAAAACCATGGTCTGCACACAACCTGATGGCTCACAGACAAACAAATGCAAATTAAAAGGGGGAAAAAAAAACCCAAACAAACAAACTCTAGAGTTATTTTGAAAACTTGTGATCTTGAGCCAGTGTTTCTGGGGACAGCTTCAAATTGACAATTCCCTGCAAACAGCCGTTCCAAACCTAGGAGTGAATGCTGCTTGATATCATGTGCAAAGACCACATTCGAAGAAATTAGGCTGTAATTAAACAGAGTTATTAACGACTGCGTTAACTAATTGATGGGATAACATAAGCAGCAGACAAGATTTTAATCAGTGGTCATGAAATCAGAAGTAAACTGGCCAGTCACCACCTCTTCTTTGGCAGCTAATTTGCACACAATAATTCTGTTGCTGATAGTGACTCAGCGGCAGAGGGAAAAAGAATAAATCTCAGGAGACAAATAGGTAGAAGCCTTCCCCATCTTAATGAGAAACAGACACTGAAAGGCCAAAAAGAGCCTGTCAACATGATTTGCAGCACTGTTGCTTAATTTTTACCAAATGTGCTTCCTGCCACGCTTTAGTAGAAGTACATATTTATTTGATATTTCACTGGCAAAGTTTAAAAGAGCCTCCAAAATACCCATCTGCTTCTGCTACGCATGACCCTACCAGTCTCACCTCAGACACACTGGAATGGTTTTAGGGAATGAGAGCACTGCACAGATGTGATTTATTCCCAGATTGGGAATGACTTTCTGCTAATTTTCAGGGAAGAAGCACAGCTTCCCGCTGGAGCGTGAAGCCGACTCACCTACACGGAGCAAACCTGCAAATCCCCTTCCTCGAGTCAGGCACAGAAGGTTTTGGGTGGGAAGGGACCTTAAAGATCATCCAGTTCCGCCCCTGACACCTTCCACTAGACCAGGTTGCTCCAAGCCCCATCCAACCTGGCCTTGGACACTTCCAGGTTATTCATAAGTAACAGAAGGTTACTCATAAACTGGTTGCAGAACAGTCTTCCCTAGGCACCAGTAAACCCAAAGTCAGAGGAAGCTCAAAGCCTTGGGATTTAAATAACATGAAGCTGGGGCCTCTTGCCATTTGCCTTCTGTGTTTTGAGCCTTTAAGTTCACTTTCTCCTGCTCTTCCCTTTGATCCCTCTGTATCAAAGGGAAGAGCTGGGATTCCTTTGTCTTGGAGTTGCTTCCAGGTTCTGCATCAGCTTTGCAAAACACACCCAGCACTGGGGGAGACCCAGGAGTCCAACATGCTGAAACAGTTATTTAGGGGGTTGTTTGGGAGGTGACCTTCCAAGGGCTAATCCAAAGCCACGTGGGGAAAATGAGCATCTTGCTCCTCTTGGCGTGGAGAGCTGAGCTCTGTGTGTGCTGTCAGACACACAGCAGTGTGGGGAGAGCTGGGAGAGGAGAGAGCAAAGGAACAGGGATACCAGGGCTGGAGGAGCAATGGAAAAGCAAGTGCAAGCCCACAAATGAGAGGACAGGGCCATAAAGAGGGATGGGATCAGACAGAGAGACAGGGTGAGTGGGAAAATGGTGAAAGAATTATCTCAATCCATGCAGAGAGTTCCAGGGAGCTTCTAGGCTTGGGATTCTCTGTTAGGAAGAGGAAGAAATTCAAATATTAGAGGAGGAAGAGGGAGCCCAGGAGGCCTGTGCATGTGTGACAAGGAGGGAGATGCAGGGACACTGCAGCAAAGACCCTCCTGTTCCTCCAGCAGCACTTCCCATCTGCTCCTCATCCCCTTAGATCAGCCTGTGAGACAGAGGGTTCCTCTAGGTCTGCACACCAGAAACAGAAAAAGGGAAAAGAAACAGTCCAAGCCTCCAGTGTAGTGATGTAAAAAATCTGGAGGGGAGCAGTTTGCAAAGGCATGACAGGACAAGGGAGAATGGCTTCCAACTGACAGAGGGAAGGTTTAGATTAGATATTGAGAAGAAATTTTTGACTTTGAGGGTGGTGAGGCCCTGGCACAGGTTGCCCAGAGAATCTGTGGCTGCCCCGTCCCTGGAAGTGTTCAAGGATGGGGCTTGGAGCAACCTGGGATAGTGACTTATACCTCTCTCAGAGGCTTTGTGAAGGCCGGGGCTAAGTGTATCTGTATAATGGAGCCCCTCTGATGGTGAAAAGCTGCTGCATCCTCCTCCCAAGAGCACTTCATGGCTCAGAGCGGGCAGGAGCTGCTTGTCAACCCTTGATGTTCAGAGGAGCTGCAAGGGAGGACCTGCTTCAGCCACAGACCACAGGGCTGAGCTGGGTTCTTTCTTTGCAGCCCAGAGAGTTCAGCTCCAGATGAAACCCCCCCTCTGTGCAACCCAAGGACCCCCAAGTGCACTGAGGAAAGTGCTCCCATGCAGAAGTTGACCTTAAAAAAGGTCAGGGTATATATATATATATCTATATCTGGCATCACAAGAGAGCTGCTTCTTGTAGCCTGATTTATAGTGACAGCTCTTTGAAGGTGTTTCGGGTTAAAGGTGCCTTGCTGGGACTGTCAGAGCCACGATAGGACTGGGACAAGCTGGAGAAATTGGATTTATCACTGTGGTTTCCACTCTTGTTGAGGACTGGTGAGTGATGGAGCCAAGTCTGGCAAAACCAGAGAGTTTGAAGCATAAAACCTATGAGGAACAGCTGTTTAACCTGGAGAAAAAGAGGCTCAGGGGGACCCTTCTGCTCTTTGCAACTACCTGAAAGGAGGTGGTGGTGTGGTGGAGGTCAGTCTCTTCTCTCAGGCAACCAGCCACAGGACAGGAGGAAATGGCCTCAAGTCGCACCAGGGGAGGTTCAGGTTGGATACTGGGAAAACTCTCTTCATTGGAAGAGCGGCCAGACATCATAACAGGCTTCCCAGGGAGGTGGTGGAGCCACCACCCCCTGGAAGTGTTCGAAGAGTGAGTGGATGTGGCACTTCCCAATATGGTTTAATGGGCGTGGGGGTATTTGGTCAAAGGTTGGACTTAGGGTCTTGGAGGTCTTTTCCAACCTTAATGATCCCACGATTCTCTGAAAAAACAGCTTTTAATGGAGCAACTATGCAGCCAAAAGAACCACTCTTATCTCTGGGGCACAGACAGGGGTGAGCCCAGCAGACAGAGGCAGGAGGAACCTCCTCCTTCCCCAGGGATGGGACCAGCCCTGGAGCCTGCCTGTCTTTAAAAAAGGTCAGGTCAAGCCATCACCCCTCCTGTCCTTCACCTCCACAGGCCTCACAATAGCACTGTGGGCAGTGAAAACCCCTGATAAGTCAGACCTTCATCCAGTTCTGAAAAGATCTGTATGACGTGCCTTGTAGGGTGGATGGGATATTTGCTCCCCAAGGCTAAGCTGTTCATAATCCTGCCTCCAGCACAACCCCTGCACCCACTCTCAGCCACCAAGGCTCTACAGATGCTAATTCATTCAAGCACTTGAAGTGTGTTGTATCATGAGCACACAGGCAGTGACTGCACTGCTGTGGTGGCAGCTCTGTCACTCACATCACTTGCTACGCCTCAGATAAAATCAGACTTGGGCAAAGGCTTTTGTAGCATTGAGTGTTTCACAAAATGGGATCAGATTTTAAATAACAACAGTCCCTGCCCTTTTCACTAACCTCTCTCACAGAGACAGCCATGAGCTTCAAAGAAGGGTGGGAGGAGATGATTGAATAAATCCCGTGGGACTCAGGGCTCCTGAGTTCTCTACAGGGCTCCATCAACAACCTGGGGCCCCATAAAAACCTGCCTAAGCTTGTGCTTTAGAATAGCCAATCACAAAAAGAACCCACTCCTGTTTAAGGGTCAGGGACATGTAGGTAGTCACCATATCAGCAAGAATATGTTCATGGAACTCTCTGGAGGAAAATCAAATCGCTCCTCTTGTTCCATATTTCATTTCTTAAGGAAGTGTGGGATTGAACATTGCTATCCCACTGGCCTTTCCTACAGAGATTTGAGAGAGTTCCCAGGTGTTATGAGCCCAGCTAGCCCAAGGGAGCCAAACATCTTGTCTCTGTAAGTCTGAAGGGCTGTACAAAGCCAGGGGTGGTATCTGAGGTGACCCGATGCCAAATGGACCTGCACAAAAAGGACACTGAGCAAATCTGAAATCAGCAGGTTGGTTATTGCCATATCGACATGCTCAAGGGCTTTGACCCCTGAGGAACCCCATTCTATGCAGAAGAAAAAGAGGAAGGGCCCACACAGTAAAAGGACATGAAAAAGGAACGGTGTCATGACCAAAGCCTCACAGGACCTCAAGCATCACCTGCCTCCAGCTTCCCACCCCATCCCAGCAGGTGACTGGGACTGTTTTCACTTCAGCACTGGAGGTGACATCCAATTCTTGCCCAGCATGGAGCAGACTGGAAAGCAATCCCAGCTCTGTCATCATGTCCTGTTCTCCTGAGTTATGACATCTCACAGCCTATTTAATGAGGATGGATGTTCAGAGTTGCTCCCCACCTCACCAAATTTTAGGTAGAGATATCCACAATAGAGGGAAATGGTCAGAGATATCACAGAGACGCGAAACACTTCAAGTGAAATGGTTCAAGCAGAAGAAGTGACACTCATAGGTTGGCAAATATAACCTTCCTACCGTGCCTGGGGAGAAGCACTAACAGCCTGTCACATCTGAGCCCTTGGATCACAGCAACCCTGTTGAACACCTCCCTCCAAAATCTCATATATCTCAGCCTTACAGCCAGGAGAAAACTCCTCTTATCTTAGGTAAAGGTTAATAATTCCATTGTTAGTCACAGTCTGGAAAACAGCCACCTGAGGAGGATATGCGGAAGGTCTATAAAATTGTGGCAGGTGAGGAAAAGATGATTATTCACTGTGGCCTTTTTAAGGCAGGGATTTGTGGGTGGTAAAACTGCCACGAGGGTGGATGAGAAGAGGGGATTTTGTGCCCCATCTCCATCCTTGAGGCCACTGACTGTTGACCACTGGTACTGTCAGAGGGTGGGAGCACCCAGTAGGTCATGGTGGGGACCTTGGTGTTGGGTAACTGGGTGATACTGGGAGGTGATCACACTGCTCTGAAGGTGGCAGGTGTCCTCCAGGCCTTTCATAAAGACAGTAAGGAGAATATCAGGTGGCTGTTTTATGTCTGGTGCCACTTACATCATCCAAGGCCGGGGTTCAGTGAATCCTGGAACATCTGTATGGGTCTCAATTGGACTAGTGACCTCCACTGAAGTGGCACTGTAGGGCATCTGCCATCACCCAAACACAATCCTTCATTGCTCCCTTGATTTCTGTGGAGCTAAAGCTCCTCCTGAGCATTTTTGAATAAAGCAGTCACAATAACTCAAGTAACCCTGCACGTCCACAAGTCTAATTATACACAGTGGATTTTTTCCTGCAAAAGTAGTTCCTCCTCCTCCCACCCCAACAGCAAACTTCCCAAGGCCAAGCGCTCTGCTGAAACCAGCTAGACTTCCATGCTGAACACCCAGATTGATCCTTCCCTGGGATCTGGCTGTTCAGCATTTTCAAAATAATACAAATAACGCGACGGGGACATCACATGAAACTTGGCCTGCACCCTGGCAGGCAGCGCCCTACACTCTCGGTCACTGTGTCTCTGAGAGGCTCCAGCCTCTCCAAAAACTCCACTTGGAGCCAAATGATTCAGCATTACACTTTTCCACGTCTGTGGCAGATGCAGCCACAGTTTGAGTGGGGGTGGAGAGCAATGTGGTACCAGCAGATGCAGCAGAAGATCCTTGTCATGCAGCCAGCGGGACGTGGACTGCACAAAGCAACGCTGGGGGTGTTTCTGCCCTCTTGGTTCTCTGCCCCTGCCCCCTAAATATTGCATCAGTGTATAAATGCAGTGGTTTCTGAGCATGAAAAACCACGAGATCAACAACAGAGCACATCTTTGTAGAAGCTGTGATCACTGTCAAAACTTCACCTGCAGACCTGATGTTCAGAGAATGATGGAGCCAAAAGCTTTCAAAGCACCATGGACTGGTGGGGTTTCTTACCTGCTTCTCGGACATGATGTAGAGGTGCTCGTGGTCCACTGAGAAGGCCATGTCCCTCAGGATGGGGCCAGTGTCCACCACCTGCACAATCTCATACTCCAGGGTGTTCTTGCTGGTGCCGTCCACACGAATCTGAAAAACAAAAGCAGGGAGAGGACATGAGCATTTTGCCTCCTTCCACTGAAAATGCACAATAATCATAGAATCACAGAATGGTTTGGGTTGGAAGGGACCTTAAAGATCATCCAATTCCAACCCCCTGCCACGGGCAGGGGACACCTTCCACTCTCCCAGGTTGCTCCAAGCCCAGTCCAGTCTGGCCTTGGACACTTCCAAGGATGGGGCAGCCAAAGCTCCTCTGGGCAACCTGTGCCAGGGCCTCACCACCCTCACAGTAATATAATCATAATAATAATCACTGGAGAAATGTATTGTGCTCCAGGTTTTTTGGACAACAACGCCTGTCACCACAAAGTGGGCTTTTCCCTGCCTCCTCACTGAAAGGACAAAGCAGATTTAACCACCTCTTCTGGTCCCATCAGCACAAGATCACCAGAGAAGAACAATCCAGGGCCTGCTTGTTTTTATCTGGCACTGTCACTGTGCCGCTGTCATTGCCTGGACAAATCTACCACGCTGAAAATGATGGCGCAAGGGAAGGATTTGTGGTGGCGATGAGCAAAAAAGATAAAAAACACACAAGAGCCTGAAGGACTGACTCACTCAAATGCTACTCAGATAATATTATTGCTCTTCTTGCTAATGTTCCACGAGGCAATACGTTATTGCAGAGTGTTCAATGCAACACAGACTATTCCTCTTGTTGATTGCACATATCAGATATTGAAATCGGTCCTGCACGAATGTGGCACCTTATGATTCCAGACACATCTCATAACAGGGTGTCACTTAGGAACATCAATAACTGGGATTATGAGGAGGAACAAGACGCACAGTTCCCAGTCTATCCCTGACTGTGATCCAGTGATAGAGATGAAAATGCAGAAAATAGCAGAGGTTTCTTTACCTGTCTAAAGATGATTTCGAGAGCTGGGTTCAAAAACCAACTGGAGAAGGTTTACAATCCCTTTTAATATATAACAATTCAGGATAAACTAGCTACTCACAGGAGTCCTTCTGGATCTTGTGAGGCTCTTTACAGCAGCAAACCCCACAGCCATGCATTTCAAGATGCATCCACATTCCTTATCTCCCTCACTATGTTTTCTCTGTGTTGCCTCTCACTTTCCGAAAATCTTCTACCCGGTAGCAACACAAACATCACAGTGTCCTTTTCTAGAAGAAACAAAGCTGTAGCAGATATGCATCTTGCTCCACATCATGATGTCCACACCTCCCTGACCAAAGTTTGCACTCATGCAGTTTGGTAGCTGAGCAAAAATCACCCTTCCCATCCAAAGGGAATAACAAGCTGTTATGGAGAACTTATGGTACCAAGACCAGATCCCACTGTTCCCTGGCACAGCCCATGAGCTTGTTCCTTCTGTATCAACCTTTCAGCCAAGAAACTGAGCCTGAATCATCTTCTGTGTTAGAAAGTCAAAGAGAAAGGAAGGGAGGGAATGGCAAAAGGGTCTGAGAAAGGCTGTATGAGCAAAGGGCAGCAAGGATTTACAGGGTCTTATCTTTGTCTTTCCTCAGTCTACTCACCTGCTGTGGGACAACAAAGAAATATGATTTCCCCGGGAAAGACATGGAAAATGAAGCAGAAAGGAGTTAGAGGGGCTCCCTGTGCCAGCAAGGGGTGGGGAGGGTGCTCAGGGATGCTCAGATCCTTCGTTCTATCCATTAACCTCCACAGAAGTGGGTGCACGTGCAGGCACTGGCTGTTGGGCTGGTCAAATGACACCAGAGGGTCTGCAGGTCGTTTGTCATCGTGATGGATCTGGTGGTGACAGCAACACATGTCTCAGCATCCACGCACAAAGAGGTCAGGGCCTGAAGCCCAACTCCGAGCATCCCTTCCTGCTGCTGGGCTCTGACTGCCTGGGGGGAAAAAAGGGCTCATTTCTGTGGTCCCTCATGGGTGAATTCAGCTCCTTCAAATCTTTCTTCTTGGAAGTGGGCACCCGATGTGAATCACCCACGAGGTCAAGGGCAAAGATGCCAACGGGCTCAGGATGAGTCATTCCCCTTAGGACAGTCAGGACAAGGGAAGGAGGGGGAAAGGGCTGCAGGTTGAGGGCGCAGGAGTCTCCCTGCTGGGGCTCTGCCCAGGGAAAGCTCAAATAACCCCACAGCAGGGGCCTTTCCCATTTCCCACTGAGGCTCTCCAGCTCCAAGTTCTCTCTCTCAGGGAGCAGTCAGTGAGCTTTGTGTGCTGTCTCCTCTCTGCCTCTCCCCCTTGTCCCTCATGGCTGCTCATCTCTGACAGAGCATCCTCACCCTCTGCTGATCCCTGTGCTAAACAAACCTCACATCTTCGCTGCTTTGACCTTGATTTTTCAGCATCATCGGGGTCAGATCTGCGGGCCACCAGATATGTAAGCAGGCAATTATCACCCCGGGGCTCAGTCACTGTCCTCAGCCTCTGCCAGGCCCCATTAGAGGGGGAAGAGCTGGGAGATGGAAAAGGCAGGCTGGAGAAACAGCCTGCTGGAGTCAACAAACCATGGAGACAGGAGGCACAGCCCCCCGGGGATCTCCCCCGTGCATTCGGGGCAGGTAAAGGATTGCAGAGGCTTCACACCGGGAACACAGAGCTCCTCGGAAGTGATTTAACAGCTATTGCCGGCCTAATTGCCTGAAAAGTCATTATTTTGCTGAGGGGGAGGGAGGGAGGGAGGGAGGAAGGAACAGGAGTTCATTCCACCGTCCATGTGCAAACACACACACACACGTGAGCTCATGCACACACACGTAAGTGCAGATACTTCTCTCCCCAGTTAAAACTAGTAGCTTAAAAAAAAAAAAAAAAAAAAAAAAATTGAGAAAAAGGCCAGAAAATCTGGCAGACATCAACCCACCCTGCACAGACCATGCAAGCCCTGAGCCAGCAATGAGGTGATTATTGGAGACTGCAGCCAGAAGTCTGGCCTTTAACTCAAGCCTTTACCTGCCTTAAACTCTGCCTTTTTTATGTTGGACCCCAGGCACGGAGCCCAAAGGATCTCCAAGTTTCCTGCACATTCTTCACAGTCCTGAGCACCAGACAACACAACAACAGTTTCTCCTTAAGAGAGATTTATTCCTGGCTCCAAGGCTCCCACCAGGGGCAGGGTAGAAAAAAAAAAAAAAAAGAAGAAAAAAAAAAGAAAATCAAAAGAAGGGGAAATGAGATGATTCTCATCAGGCGATCGTCACTAAAGTCAGGAACACAGACACAATCTCTGCTTAGGAAGCTCCCCAAGTTCCCAGCTGCAGGGAATTTGAAGCACACACCAGCCAGTTTGCTCTGTTCCTGCTCTTCTTGGCTGGCAGCAGCCACAAGCCCCACATGGAGCTGGGGTGCTGGGATGGAGAGAGCTGGACTGATACATAGGTGTTCTTACATTCAAGATGATCTTATTAGGCAGTGGGATGAGAGCCTGACTGACAGTGCACTTGGGATTGCTCCTTGAAAGAGCCTGTGAACCACGAGCACCTCTGCAAGGCAAGAGGGAGGGGAGCAGGAAGCGATGGAGGGGCTCCAAGACCACAAACAAGTCTCAAAATGCTCAGTCTACTCCAACGTCCACCGATCCACCAACACCCTCATCACCTCCACCTGCTCCCGCTGCCTAAACGTCAGTCTGGGCTCCTTGGGCCACAAGATGCTCGGCTCAGCACCCCGAGCTGCCCTGCCCTCGTTTAACCCACCACACCCGTGGGGGTTCCCAGGCACCAGCACTAATCCTGCTTCCTGGAAGGCTCCGCTCGCCGGGCTGGGCTCTGCAGAGCCGGCTGCTATTAAAACATCAGCATGATGCTTCCCGAAGGTCAGCTACCAGGGGACCCATTCTGGCAGCTGTTTGTTTGTTTGTCTGAACATTATCTGGGCCTGGGCTATTTATTTACATCCACTGAAGTATCAGACAATAAATATCCTCTCCCAGTAGCAAACAGATGCTTGCACTCGAATGTTCTGGCGAGCGCTGACTTCAAAACGATCCCCTTAATGAGCAAACAACACTATTAATCTTTAAAGGCACAGGCTCTGGCCTTCTCTGAGCTCCCACCCTGGCCATGGCTAGACCCACAGGCATCCTGGCAAGCAGCCCAATGGTCTGGGAGATGAAAGAAGGTGGAAGATACCTTCTATCACTCAACTGGTGCTTTTCAGCGTTATCTGGGTCTCCCCAGCTGCTGAGGGATCCATGGGAGGGTGATGCTTCAGCACAGTTTCCCCATCAAGTTGGTGGCAGATGCCTCAATGGCACTCCTAATAGGGAGATGGGGTTTGGGATCATAGAGTTGTTGAAGAGAGGGACACAATACCCTGCTCCAAATCCTGGGGATGGACTCAAAATGGTCAGAGAAAGAGCAGGGGGGTTGGAGAACAAGGAAGGAATTGGTGGTAGCAGGAACTTAGTGCCTTTGCTGGAAGATAAACCATAATTAGGGCAGAAAGAAAATATCTGTAAGCTCACCAGAGCCACAGAAACACCTGCCTTCCAGACTGGAACATCAATCCCATCCTATGGTCTGAGAGGGACATGCAGCTTTGTCATCACGTTATTCCTCCCTGTAAAGGGGCACTTCCTGCTAAAATCCATTCACACCAGGTGTACTTCAGGAGCTTTTCTTCAGACCTGTCAAAGCCTGATCCTATTGACTGGATCAATGTTTGGAGCACGTTAGCACCACCCAGTTTTGGTCTAATTGAGAAAAAGGCACTGGCACATGTTGCTCAGAGGGGTTTTATACATCCCTGGAAGTGTTCAAGGCCAGGTTGGATGGGGCTTGGAGCAGCCTGAGATAGTAGAAGGTGTCCCTTCAAAATTAGCTCCAGACTCAATTCAGAAACCCACTCCTAAACCCAGACTCCTGCTGCTACCTCACTTCTATTTTATTGCCTGAGCAGCTTGGACTGCTCTCTGGCAGAAAAAAAAAAAAAAAAAAAAAAAAGGATCATTTCCACTGTGCCAACAGGGCTCAGCTGTTTCCTACGCCTCTAAAACCACCCCCTCCTTCCCAGACCACCATTCCTGGCCCAGCAGAGTCAAAACAAGATCCCCTTCAATTCATATCTCCCTATAAAGCACTTGAAAACCATGCAGGGCTGGTGAGAGCGTGGCTGGGAGCAGGACCTCTATGCCCAGCTGGGCAGGGCAGCGGGAGCAGCCGCCGGGTGGATGGTGGTCATTACAAATAATTAAATGAATAACTAAGCAGAAGAGGAGCCTGGTGAACCATGGCCAACCCTTCCCTCCCCACCACTCTGCTTTTGTGCAGCGTCAGCAGCCCCTAGGCTGGTGAACTTAAAAGGGAATTCATCATCTCGTGCCCCAGCGCTTCCAGCCGGTGCTCCAGCAGCTCCAGCTCAAGGCGTGCTGGTGGTTTATTTTGGCCATGAAATTGCCCCAGCTCCCAAAGGAGGTGATTAAATGGCTGCCAGGAAGATTGCAAGGGTGGTTTTCCAAGGAAAAATCCTTCCTCGAGCCCTGCTTCCTCTGCCTGGGTGCAAGGGAGCAGCCACAGCTGTGGCACTGCCTTGGAGAGGAGGAAAAATGTTTTGGGGCAGGGAAAACCAGACCTGGGAGGACAAGATTTGCCCTTGCCATGCCCTGAGGCATCCTTCCTTTATCATGTCTGACTCTCCTTCCTGCATGGCATCTCCTGAAATCCTCATCATTATTCCTCACTATTGGATTAAGGACCTGCAAACAGCATTTCCAGGAGCTCCAAGCAGCCCTGGAGTCCAGCACATCAATCCAGGCTGCTCTGAGCAGTGCCCAGCCCTGGCCTTACGACTGCACAGGGGCTGCTAATACTTCATTGCTTTTCCAATATCAGTTCCTCCCTGCTTTATGAACTTAATGTTCCCCAGTGGACACTGGGACTGCTGGCTGCTGTTCCTGGCGTGGAGAGGGGGCAAAGACACAGCAGGCAGCGTATGATCTAATGTCAGGCTGTTATGGTGATCATCTACTCCTGCTTTCCCATTGATCTGGGCTCCATGATGTAGCTCTATTGATCAAAGACAGGGAAGGGGCCGGTGACACTCCATGTTCCTCCCATTTTCCCTCTTATTTCCAGTAAAATAATCTGTTCTAATTTGCCTAAAGCCCATTAATTGGGAGATCAATTCCTAATAAAACATGGCATTTCAATAGCCCTGTCCATCTACTGATCCAAAAGGCCTTTAGAAACACTAATTGAAAAAGCAAGGGGTGAGGTGTCTTTAACTTGTGCCTAATAGTCTGAGCCAGCAGCTCTCTCTCTCTCTCTCTCTCTCTCTGCTCCTGGACAGGTGTTTGGAAGTGCTGCTTGCATGGACAGTGCCAGCCCATCCAAGTATAGATCTCAGAGCACCTTCAGCCATGTGGAGAGCAGGAGCCTGGAAAACCAGGTGTTTAGTGTTCTTCACACTCATGGTTTCAGTGCTGTCCAGACCTCAGTGTGTCGTGATGTATAATGGTTTGGGTTGAAAAGGAGCTTAAAGATCATCCAGTTCCACCCCCTGCCATGGGCAGGGACACCTTCCACTGCCCCAGAGTGCTCCAAACCCCGTCCAACCTGGCCTTGGACACTTCCAGGGATCCAGGGGCACCCACAGCTTCTCTGGGCAACCTTTGCCAGGTCCTCCCCACCATCACAATAAAAAAAATTCCTTCCTACTATCTCATCTAAATTTCTCCACTTTTATATTAAAGCCCTCCTCCTTGTCCTATTACCATCTACCCACGGAAAAGTTGCTCTCCCAGTGTGTAGGTACAGCTGTAGGTACACACATCTGCTCCACACAGCTGAAGGGACAGTAAAGCAGGATGGCTTTGCAATCCCTTCAGGTTCCTGGTTTGTATTTCTTCTGTCCAGACCTAAGTGATAGAATCATGGTTGGAAAAGACCTCCAAGATCATCCAGTCCAATCTTTGACTGAACAGCTCTGATTGTTGGCAAGCAAGCAAGCAAGACTTGTTTGCTACAGCAGCAGCCAAGGAGGATGGTTCTACCCCCCTTTTCCACCCACAGAGTTCCCAGGGCTTTTTTGTCCCAGCAGCAAACACAGGGAGTTTCAAGAAAACAGCTTTCCTGGAATAACTGCTGGCTAATCCCTGTCATCTGCAGGCACTGCACTGTAATCCTCCCTCCTCACACCCTTGGCTGGGTCCTGGCAGGGACACGAGTGGCTGCACTGGGCAGGGGCACGGGGTCTAATCCCTGCAGAGGAGTCACCCACTGACCTCGTGTAATCCAGCCAGGCTGAAAAACTGGGTTAAACAGAGATGTTTGACCAGACTGCTGGAGAGGAGATCACCCTTGCACAGCAGAGGAGGGTTCCTCTTGCTTCAGGAGGTCCAGGAGACGCATGGGACGAGATGCTGATGGGCATCTGGTTTCTTTTATGGGGAGATGTGGGTCACCAGGCCTTGACATGGCTACTGGATGCTCCAGTTTTGTGGTGGGTGAGTCTCACCAAGCAGATCAAGCACACTGGGATACACTGGAATCGTAGAATGACAGAACGGTTTGGCTTGGAAAGGACCTTAAAGGCCATCTCATTCCAAATCCTCTGCCATGGACAGGGACACCTTTCACTAAACCCTGTTGCTCCAAGCCCCATCCAACCTGGCCTTGAATAATTCCAGGGATGGGCCAGCCCACAATATCTCTGTGTCAAGGTGTCACCACCCTCACAGTCAAGAATTCCTTCCTAATATGAAGTCTAAATCTATCCTCTGTTGGCCGAAAGCCACTGAAACTCCAGCTTTGGGCCAGAGCATCCTTCCAGCCAGAAGACAAATTCCTAGTTGATAGAGATCCCCTTTGTTCCACAGCCCACAGCACATGACTACTGTGCCATCCCACTGTGGTTCCCGAAATCCCCATGAACATTTACGGGAAGAGACACTCCTGGCTGCAACGGAATTACGATTTAAATTAGACAGAAATAAAAGACCGACCTTTCATTCTGGGCTTGGACATCACCTAACTCAGAGGGTTTATGACTGCTGCTCCCAGCACCATAAAAATAATAATTACAGCTTGAAGTGTGTCCAGTCAGGCTGTCCCTGAACTGCAGGTCTCATCCCAGTGAAACAGTTACAGAGATGGAAAGAGTGGGAAAGAGGAGATGACCAGGTCCTTCTTCTCCCTCACCAGGGAGAGCGTGTCAGGTATGTGCAGCTTTCACATTCATGAGCCAATTGACAGATGACATCATTTTTGAGAGCGTGGTTTACACACACTCCCCTGGCGCTCCCTGATTGATAAATTAGACACTCATGAGCCATGTGCTAATCAATGCAAATCATTAGTTTGTAACAACACAAGGCAGGCTCGGCAGAGCTCATTTTTCAAGGTAATGGCCTGCCAGGAGATCAGTGTTCAGCAACCAGCCCTGCCAGGCAATCCATTAACAGGCTGCTGGCACTCACCTATGGCACAGGGCTGAGGTCTTGCTGTCCATTCCCCAGAAAGGACTGGGCTGTGCTGCTCAGTGCAGCAGTCAGAGCCCTGAACCTGCAATTCCTCCTCCTTCCTCTCCACGAGGCATCCCAGCCCCTGGCTCCCCTGGCAGTGGCCACCCTAGACCCGGACATTCAAAGTGCTTGTGCTCCTGTAGCGCCTGAACACTTCTCCTTTGCTTATCCCAACTCTGAAACATAAAATAAAACTCCCTTGAGCCTGAAATGTTGTGCACTGTCCTCCATCAGTGGAAAACGAGAGAGGGCACTCAAGGCATTGAGCTGCAGGTACGTCCTAGGAAACTCCATGCTGGCATCTCTAAGGGTTGATGGCATCAGGCTGTGCTTGGCCATAGGAAGAGGCCATTTGAACCCTCCAGATGCCAGATTTGCTATCCAAATTTTGGCTTCAGGCTATTACAAGAGCTGTCAGCTGAGCAGGTACTTGAGAGAATAAAACCACATCGGGGAAAAACCTGCCCCCCACTGACCGTTCTGCTGGAGCAGTGGGACAACTCTGCTCCTTCCCCACAGGAGCCTGTACAGCCTCTGTGTCCGCTTCCCAAGCTCCACAGGATTTCAATCCCACGGGCAACAGAGCAGCCTCTTCGTCCAGGGGGTCACTTTATCAGTCACACATCCAACCACAGGTGCTCTGCAGAGCAACTCCAGGTCCTTCATGGAGAATAAAGATTCTCATTTGACATTCCCAGAGGTAAAGTTCAGCGCTCACAGAGAGGGTCCTGCTGCTGGATGCTCATATTTGTGATCCCAGTGGATAATCTCAAAGGTCATCTTAGTGCCACTCCAGCACTTTTTTTTTTTTTTCTCCTAAACTGTTGGAAATTCATTTCCACTGCCAACATTTTGGGAACTTGCTACGTTTTAAATATTTACCCTGTTACTGCTATCACTCCTGGTTCTTCATGAGCAGACAGGAAAAGGATGCTTTGAGTCACAGTGGCTCTGACTGAGATGAAAGGATCAGAAAAAAAAAAAGATGAAAATTAAATTTTTACATACAAGAACATGGGTGTCAGTTCATGAGGTGCAGAACCCCACATGCTCCCCAAACTTGGTCAGCTCTAAAACGGTAGAGAAAAATAATCCAGACAAGCAGCAATACCAGAAAGACTGATAGCCCTGCGTGGTTTTGGTTCAGAAATACCCAGAAGTGCAGCGTGTGTGCATATGGGACTGACCAGAGACAAAGATCTCAACGCAGTTGGCCTGGAGTCCAAATCCTTGTGTGGGACGGCTCAGAAACTGAGGCAGGGAGTAATACGGGGATGGAATGAAGGCAGATGGATCCCAACATGGGCTGGATCATGAACACAAGCCCTTTATAAGTGTCTGTTCATGAGAGAGGGACCAGATTCCTCGCAGGGATGAGCTCATCGCGCCGCGCCGGGAACGCGGTGACCCCGAGGGGTTGGGAGTCCTGCGGAGGGGGGTGGGTAGAGCAGCACCACAAAGGGCCCTTTGACTGCGGCCAGACGGGGTGAGCTTCGAGACACCCACGGGCCCTCACGGCACTTTGGCACTTGGGAGGGAGCCAGATGCCCTCTGGCAACGAAATGTGTGTGGAGACCCCGGGCACCGGCATGGGCACACGGGCAGCACAGCAGCAGGAGAGGGGGTGGGAATATTTCAGCAGGAAAAACAGGGGGGGGTGTGGAGACACCCAGCAACACTCGCACACAGCAGGCTCACCTGCCTGGGTTGAGGATTCACTCACCGACGGATCATCACGACCAAGGGGTGATGTAAAGATGAGCACACGCGTGCACTGGCTGCATAAAATCACAGAATCGTGGAGTGTTTGGGTTGGAATGGACCTTTAAAGGTCATTTAGTTCAACACCCAGGGACATTTCAACTAGATGAGATTGCTCAGAGCCTTGTCCAACCTGGACTTGAATGTTTCCAGGGATGGGGCAGCCACCAATCCTTTGGGTAAAGTGTGCCAGTGATTCGCCACTCTCATTGTAAAAAAAATTCTTTATATCTAATCTAAATGGACCCTCCTTCAGTATAAAACCATCACAAAAAAGATGTCCTTATATCTAATCTATATCTAATCTAAATGGAGGTCTAAACCATCACCCCTTGTCCCCTCAAAACAGGCCCTGCTGAAACATTCACACCCAGCAGAGTGTGGGGTGGGAACACACGTGGAGAGCACAGGAATCCCCTCGAAAGGATCTGCTCCCTGTAGCAGATAACACAGGGAATCTGATCCCAGCAGGGGCATTTGCACACCTCGGCTGGAGCGGTGCCCTGTGCAGCTCCAGGCATCAGCGAGGGCAACGAACTCAATCACAGCCTGTCACATCCAATCTTGGAGATAGACCAACACATTTGCAATTTCCCTTTGCAGGCATAACAGAGGCAGAGCAAAGCTGCTGCTTTGCTGAGGATTTGGGCATTTTCTCCACTTTCTCTAAAAAAAAAAAAAAATAAAAAAAAAAAATCAAAAAATCGTGTCCCAGAGATTGTATCGCTGGGCAAAGTGAGATTGGCTGTTCTTGTGCTGATATTTGTGTCAGGTGCTGGTGCTAAATGACTGCAGAGATGCAGAGAGAGATGGGCTGTGAGTGCACCACTGAAAAGAGAAGTCTGGGATCCAGAGCTCCTTCCTCACTCCCCAGCTAAGAACTACGGGTTTGGGTGGGTTTGGGTGGAGCGGTGGCCTGGCAACAATTCCCGTCAGCAAAGTGGGGACAGGTTATCTGCAAGGGGAACCTGAAAGAAAAGCTCTCCAAGGAAATCAGCCAGCCCAGACTCTTCCCCCCAGTCCCTTTTGTCTCTTGACATCCCTGGGGCTAAGGCTGAGACAATGAGGTCCCCACATATCTCTGGGTCCCAGCCCCACTGGCAGGGCTGTGCTCAGCAAAGGTTATTGTAATGCAGTTGCTGATTCTTTCAGCTCCTGGGCTTCTCAATGCCAAGGTGACCTATTAAGAACTTAATATCAGATAAAAAAACATCCCTTGAAGCTTTTTTTTTTTTTTTTTAACCTTCATAATCTATGTTTTTCCACAGAAAATAATAGGAGGAGAGAAAAAGAGAAAGTGAATGCTTATCTTCCAATATTGCCTCAGATAAAAGGGAAGTACCATCTGGGGACAAAACCTCACATTTGACCTTTCTCCCCTTTCATGCAAACAGCCAGAAAACTGATCCAGCACTGAAACAGTGGACGAGGCCTCATCCATTCACCTCCCACAGATTGCTCCTCCGCTGAAAGGTGGTCCCAGCAAGTCCCACCTCTTCCATCAGCCAACTTCCATCAAGACCAAATCCCTCAACAGCCCTCTCTGCTCAGCTGGGTCTCACTGAGGCCTTTGGATTCCTCTCATCACCCTTCAGTCAGGCCCTCCTTAATGACCCAAAGATGTCTCTCACTGCTTTTTTTTTCTTCCAAGAACACCAGACAATTTGCTGGTTCTCTCCAATACAGACTCATAGAATGGTTTGGGTTGGAAGTGACCTTAGAGATCGTCTCATTCCAACCCCGCTGCCATGGGCAGGGACATCTTCCCTGGAGGGATTGCAAAGATGTGGCACTCAGGGATATGGTTCAGTGGTGGTCTTGGTAGTCCTGGACTCGATGATCTTAGAGGTCTTTTCCAACCTTAACAACTCTATTATTCTATGATTTTAATTATTGCCTCCAACAGCGTAAGAATGGCACGTATCTCCAGACCCTTAATCACAGGGGCCCCTTGTACATCAATCAGAATTATCCAAATGTGTATTCAAACCCCTTGATTGAATTATCCAAAAGTAATTCAGACGAATTTAAAAATAACAGCGTGGCAGGCACATTTTTAATGCCAGTAAATCACCAGCCGAGGCCATCAGTGTGAAGTCCCCATTCACAGAGAGACAAAAGGTGCAGAGGGTGAGGATGGATGGCAGGGAGCGATCTCCTCACAGCCAAGCACAACCCCAGCATCTGCAGATCATCAGACCAGGTCTGTAGGAGAGAAGCTGATCACCCCATGGAGGAATCAGAGCCCTCCATGCACACTTAAAAGGATTAGGAGGCCTGCAGGGAATGCCCTAAGGAGCTGTATGGCACAGAGGGCAAGGCACAAGGCATGTTCAAGGGAGAATTAAGAGAGCCAGAGGGATTTAGGAGGTGAACACTGACATATCATTCCACTTAGGCAGAGGTAGGGGGCTCCTGGGAGAGGAGAAAGGCTGCCTGAGCCGTGTAGTTTGGCTGCCAAGCTGGGAATCATATCCTGGATCAAGCTGTTGGGGAGTTTAAGTTGCCTCATCAAAGGGGTTAGAATGGGGTTCATGAGCTTAACACAACCTTACAGCACTGGTCCTGCCCAGAACATCTTGTCCATAGGAACTGCAGGTGAAACAGGGAAAATCAGAAGGTAGAGAGTCTGGAAAAGCTGAACACAAAAGGGAGGGACTCTGAGAGACCATGTCTAGGGATGCTTTAGCTGGACCAAATAATTGACAAGGACCACAGCCCAGCAGGAGAGTCAGAGCAGAGCTGAGGGTCACTGTCCTTCCAAAAGGACCAGCTTTCAGGTCTGCAGCTCCCTTTGGGCCTCATACCTTCCCCAAAACACTTTATTTACATCTGTCAGTACCAGAGCAATGTCCTGCCTGAGACAAGGCATCTGTTACTTTTCTAGTTTAAGAGATTGAGATGTCTGAGCTGCAAAAGTAGCATCCCATGATTTGCAGGACTCTTCCATCCTCTAAAGTTCTGTGGTCTGCTATTTACAGACACAGTTCATTATCTTTATGTAAGTCATTTATACCTGGCCACGTATCAGTGGAGACCAATGAAAAGGTCCTGCCTGAAAACTTCTGAGGACAAAGTGCAAGTGGTTCCTCCCAGGGCAGATACTGTGCCCCAGGCACTGCTGCTGAGCTGTGTGTCTGAACAGCAGATTTTAGGAAAAGGCCAGGACTACTTCCCTAAGATGCTCATGGCACTGCTCTGTTTGAGGTCCCTGGGGTGCCCAGAAAGGATCTTTTCCCGTTATCCTGAACGTGGCAGTCAAGGCAGTGAGCCTGCAGCAAGCTCAGCTGCACCGTTGGGGATGAAAAGGTGATGGAAGAACAGGCTGGGCATGATGTCCTGTCTCCATAACCATCACCTACTCCCCGTGGGTCAGGGAGGGACAGCAAGAGCGTGTTGCTCACAGGAGCAGAGGGATCACTTTCCTCTGGGACCTGGGGGTAACCCAGGCGATGAAACCCTACCCAAAGCCATTCTGACATCAGGTCGTGGCTCGAGACAAAGCAAGGTCAGGAGTTCAGCATCAATACAGCGAGTGCCAGTCAGGACACAAAAGCTCAGGGATCAGATGTACCTGCCAAGGGCTGCTTGGGAGGGAGGGCATTGAGACGCATAATTACCGCTCCTTTCATCTGTGCTGCCCTTCCCCTCGGTTCACACGGGCTCTCCTGGCTTTGCCCTGGCACAGGGTGCCCCTGAGCAGCGTCCCAGCCAAGGCACCCCCTCCTCAGCCACACCAAAAAGAGGGTGGCACAGGAACTGAATGGTAAGGGTGTCAAAGCTTAACCCCTCCCTGTTCACTGAAGGCAGAACTACCCATAAGAACAACCAGTAATTTCTGTGATCTGCTCCAGCTTTGTGCTGGAAGAAATCACAGACTCACAGAGTGATTTGGGTTGGCAGGGTCTTAAAGATCATCCTGTTCCAACCCCTCTGCCATGGGCAGGGACACCTTCCACTATCCCAGGTTGCTCCAGCCTGGCCTTGGACACTTTCAGGGATCCAGGGGCAGCCACAGCTTCTCTGGGCAGCCAGTGCCAGGGCCTCCCCACTCTCACAGTAAAGAATTTCTTCTTAATATCTAATTTAAATCCGCCCTCCTTCAGCTTAAAGCCATTCTCCTTTGTCCTGTCCCTCCAGGCCCTTGTCCCAAGTCCCTCTCCAGCTCTCTTGGAGCCCCTTTAGGGATTGGGAGGGGCTCTAAGTCTCCCTGGAGACTTCACTCCTCCAGGCTGGGCACCCCCAGCTCTCCCAGCCTGTCAACAAGGTTATCACAGATTTACACACCAGTAGCAGCAGGGACTCCAGAGGAATGTGGTGGACTGGTGACCACAGCTGAAAAAAAAAAAGAGGACCTCAAACCTCCAAAGTAGGAGTCACTCCTTTTTCATGAAGTCCTGACAGATTGAGTTAGTGCTGAACTTTCTTATTCCCAAGATCTGGGGTGTTACTGAGTCAAATCCCGAGTCAAGGACCCATAATGCGCAAAAATCCCATGTATTTTGAAGTAGACAACGATCTTCACCCAAACAACAGCTTGAAACATGGGCAACGCTGAGGATTTGCTGGAAAACAGACCTCTTACTGGAATTGCAGTTTGCCCCCTCTTTCCCAAAGCCTGGTCTCATTTTTAGGTAAAGCTTTCACGTTTCCAGGACTTTGCTCTGGTGAAATTATATCAGTTCCATGAAACTGAAACAAAGCACAGCAACCTCAGGTTTGGAGATCTTCACCCTCCCTCGAGGATGCTGCAGAGAGCCCTCGGGAAAACACATTGACAAGTGCCCGGAGCTGCCTTGTTTTATTCCCTCTCTCCAGATCTGCCTCAGAGGGCAGAAAAGGGAGGGGGGGAAAGGCTTTTTAATAGTTATTTAACCAACCCGTAACAGGTTGCATCAAAGATTTGCTTGGTCCACCGGAGATAGAGAAAAAAAGCGGAGGAGGTGAGGGGCTCTGCCTGACCATCCAGCACAAAAGGAGGGGGAAGGAGAAGGGGTTGGGGATGGGCTGTCAATTGTTTTCGGTAACTCCTAACCCAAAATGCTCCTTTTTTTGGCAGAAGCTTCTCCACGTGTGCAGCAGATGGCGCAGCTGCAGTAGCTGTCCCGCTGCCACCCACTGTCCCCACTGTCCCCATGCCAGCCCCGGGACCGTCCCAAAGCACATCCCTCTCTATCCGGGGGTCTAATCCCACCCTTTTTTGGCTGAGCCTTGCACTGGGCAGCTCCCAGTGCTGGGTTTTAGCACTCTCTGAGCAGTTTACAGGGATGAAAGCGGGTCACCAGCTGTCCCAAAGAAGGGGGGGACAGTCCATAAGGGATGCAGGAGGCACAACTCCATCATACAGAGATGGATGTGCCATAAAACCCCATAACATCGGCACCCCCTGGGACACTGGCATCATTCACCGCCCTGAGCTCAGCCTGAGCCCTCCAGCCCTCCCTGGGATGTTTAAAACAGGGTGAGACAAAGGACAAGCTACAAAACGGGCCGTGGGGAGCAATCCTGCGGTGGCTCAGGTGCTTCATTTCCATACCAGGAGGGAAGAGCCACGTCCAGAGTGCAGGGTGATGCCAGTCTGGGGGGGATGGAGCCCAGAGCCCGACCAGCTGCCCCATGAGCCAGCAGCCAACCCCCTCCCACTGCCTGCACCCTTCTGCATTCATGGGAGAAGACTGGAGCTTCTCATCCTGCAATGGTTCCCACTGGACTCCTATTTCTGTCTGGGAGTGACAGAGGAAGGCAGTGTGAAGCCTTTATTTTTGGGACTCCAGGCTATCTTTGCGGGCTTTGTTGTTTAAAGGGACGTGCCCGCTCCCTTCATG
This sequence comes from Empidonax traillii, assembly GCF_003031625.1. NCBI lineage: Eukaryota > Metazoa > Chordata > Aves > Passeriformes > Tyrannidae > Empidonax > Empidonax traillii. The sequence goes on from NW_020955499.1 coordinate 262,380, forward strand.
ACAATCAGCTGCTTCTTCTCTCATCTTCAAAGGCTGAAGCTAAATCTCATCACGCTGCCAATTTTATCCCCGGCCATCAACCCCCCCCTCCCAGCCCTTTGGTGTTGAGGGGGAGGGCCTGATCCTTATTTTTTTCCCTTTCTCTCCTCTCTCTTGGAGGACTAGATGGTCACTTCTGAAAGGGAGAAATCCCTGTCTGTACGCAGATCTTTTGGCTGTTGGGAAAGAAAACACCGAGGGGAAAATGTTACTGTGTGTGTGGAAACATCTTGGCTGTTGTTGGCAAACTACAAGAGGAGAGACAAGGGGCAGGAAGGAGAAAGAGTTAAAGAAGTTTTTTTGGTGAGGAAGTGGCCATGTGCTTTATCTCCATCGACAGTTGCCTTTTCCCACTCATCCCCCAAACTGGGAGCTCCGCAAAGCTTCCTGCCCTTGGCCCATGGCCTTGGGAGCAGAGTGGAGACAGCCACGAGCAGGCTGCCAGCCATCCAGCTGCCACTTTTGTCCCTGTGGCAGCACTAAAAGCACAGCTGGGAAACCTCTGGGAGGGGGTTGTTCCTCCTTTTTTTTTATTATTTTTTTTCTTTACTTTTTTATTCCTAGAACAGTCACTTATTTCTTTTTCCTGGAAGCACATTTTTCAAATCCAAATTTGCCCAACCCTCCTGTGAAAGTCGCTGCGTTTCTTCCCGACAGCCACAGGGTGTCAGCAGCTCTATGGAGTGGGTTCCTATAGGAATCCCAATTTCCTGAGATGTCCCAGAGCTGGAGCAATGCTTTGGGAAGGGTCTCATCCTGCCCTGTCCTCCCATCAGCGGGCAAAGAAGAGCCTTGTCCCACAGGGTGCTTCCCAGGATTTGCTCCAAGCCCACAGCACAGAGAATTTGGGGGATTTTAGGGCAAGAGATGTCAGTTCTTCACCCACGGAGAAATGAACCCAAAAAATCCAAAGTGATCCATGAGTTGGTGACATATCCTGGACTTAGGAGGGCTTTGAGGGGCAACTGGAGGTCTGGAAGGGGAAAAAAATCCAGAGGTGACAGGGATGACATAAAGATGGGCTAAATTCCCAAATTCCCGTGTTTCCGAACATCTGAAGCCAAGTCCTGGGAAATATTATCCAGGGGACTTCAGGGGGATTGGGGACAGCCAAGTCAGACCCCAAACATCACCTTGATGGCCTCATTAGTGCATGGTTGGGTGTTCCTAACCAGCAACAAGGAGTTCTGCCATGTTCCACCCGGGAGTTTAAAGACACCCTTTGCCTTTCCAGCTTCACTCAGGAAGGGAAGCAGAGGGAAAAGCCCCAAGTCCACAGGTAGAGCCAGTGTTGTGGTTTAGCCATAAATCCCTGGTGTCTGGGGAGCACAGGGGTTCTAGTCCCGTGCCAGTCCCACAGTGCCCTTTCCTGTCGCTCATCCCAGTTTGTGCCCGAAGTGTCCCGTCTGTGAAACGGGAGCAGTGAAATCTCAGAATCACAGGATCAGCCAGGCTGGAAAAGACCCCTGAGATCACTGAGCCCAACCTTTGACCCAACACCACCCTGTCACCCAGAGCATGGCACCGATGCCACATCCAGTCTCTTCTTAAACACCTCCAGAGACGGTGACTCCCCCACCCCCCTGGGCAGCCCATCCCTCCCTTTCAAAGCTTGAGCAGCACAGGGAAGGAGCTGCTTTGAGGATGGAGAAACAAGGCAGAAACCCTTCAAATTCCATGTTTCCCACAGCTGTGTTCCATCTACTCTCCAGAGCACCACAAAACGAGGTGCCACCTGCAGTAACCCAGCTCAGAGCGGGATATTTGGGATGCCAAGTGGGGCAAACTAAAACCAACCTAAAAGGAATGGATGAGGAATGAGCAGCCCAGCCCTGTCTGGCTCCAGAGACATCTCGCTGTCACCAGTCACCTGTGTGCCCTCCAGGCATCCAATAAACGTGGGATTCATCTTGTTTAACATGGTCTTCCTGAAAATTAGACATCTCTCCTAATGAGTCAGGCAGGTTTCCCCTGGAGTCAATGGGGAGAGACAGGTTTCACCATGGGGCGATTTGTGCCATCCTAAATAGGTGTCACAGGCAGATGGAGTGAATTGCTTTCTGGAGGTGCCAGTCCCTCTCCATTACCTATAACAGGCAGCTCATTTCAATTCAGGGCTGATGACCAGCATTAGGGGAGACCAATTTCAGCCTGAGTGACTGTCTGGCATCTCTCACAGATAGGCCATCCACCCTTTCCTTGCTGTCCGCGTGGGAAAAGGGGTGGGGATGGTTTATCAGAGAAAATAGCAATTTTGAGGGCAGTGTTTGCTTGTTTAACATGTCACATTGCAAGAGGAGGAGCAGAGGACTGTACTTTGTCTTTCTTGGGATGCTGTTATACACAAGGGGCACATGGTGGGATTCTTGGGGTGTCCTGTGCAGAACTAGGAGCTGGACTAAACCCTTGTGGGTCCCTTCCAGCTCAGGATGTTCTATGACTCTAAAAAGAGCCCGTTAATCAATTGGGAGTGTTCACAGTCTCTTCAAACAAACCTACAAACCAGACAAACCAGTTGTGTCCTACACTCTGTACTTTTTAAAATCACCTCCACCTTGTTTGCATTCAGCTTCCACCGTGAACAGCTTGTGGTCAGTACTGAGGCAGGTTATTAATACCTGACAGTGGATGTAACCAGCCCCATAGTGCTGGAATTTGGTCTGTGAAACCAGACAAGCTCATCTGTAGCTCACAGGGCTTTGAATCACCATAAGGTCAGTTGTAACACACTTCAACTCATTTTTAGCCCCCTCCACTACCCCCAGCCCAGGTTCCTGAATTTTATGGTCGGAAATAAGAGGCCACAGACAACCATAAGCATAGATTCAGGTGCAAAAGCACATCGAGCTGTGAAGGAATCTGGAAGAACTTGCAATCATAGAAACATTAAAGTTGGAAAAGACCACCAAGAGCAAGTCCAACCTTCAACCAAATACCACCATGCCCACTAATCATATTTTCTCACCATCAGCACGTACTCAGTAACAGTTTGGATCCCCAATGGAGCACTGAGCAAAGGGCAAGGGGCACCTTGCTGGACACCCATCCAGCACTGGGCTCCTCTGTCTTTCTGCAACAGCCCAAAAAATCCCACCAAAGCATCCAGGTTCCTCCTGGTGGGGCCCACTTCCAGCAGCCCTGGCACAGCCACACATACCAGGCAGTGGGGTCGGCTCCCAACATCTGCCATCCACATTTCCCATCCCCTGCGAGGGGCTTTCAGAGCAACCCTCAGCTGGGATGTTTGTACAAACATGTGTATTTACTGTGTCAACACACATTAGAGAGCAAACACATTAAAAGGAAAAGGAAACAGACGACGGAGACGAGGCCTCTCCAAACGTCGCTCCGCAAAAGCTCTTCCCGGGGATCTCAGGTTGGTGGCGAAAAGCCCTCAATCCCAAAATCTCACCCCTCCTCTGCCCAGCTTGTGCCTGCCCAGACAGCCACAGGGATCAAGTCTCTCTGGCCAGCAGACACCTCAAGGCTCCTTGGCTATTTGTGGTTCAAAATCAGGAAATACAGCCGGGAGGGAGCAGGGAATGCAAGGGATTACAGTGGTGTAAAGGACAGTGGGAAGCAGGGATTGCTGGACAGACACATTCCTGATTCAATCCCGATTCCCAGCCACCTCCAGTGCTGTTCTGCCTTGCCTGCCATGAAGTTTAACCTGAAGGCATCCTCCTCATAGGAGTCCCACGAGCCCAGTCCCTGGGGAGCTCTGCCTTGACACACAATCCCCAGGCAGAAGGCAAGTTCACACAGGCAGAACCAGTATTTAGCAAACCTCCCTTTTTCCCAAATAGGCCGAGGATTTCCAGAGTTACTCATTCCTGTGATGCTTGCAGGAGGGAAGAGCAGCACTGAGACATAGATAAAAAGATGTTTGAAAGAAAAACAATTCCTCCTGACGTGTCACATACTGGATCCAGCTGCTCCTTGAATTTTTCTGCTTCCTCTTCAGCTTGGCACACAACTGCACGTGTGTGTGTGCGTGAACACACAGGGAAGACAGACAGAGGTAATTATAAAGCTGAAGCCACCTAGCACTTCCCAGCTGTCAGTCCCAGGGAAAAGAACATCATGATTTAAATGCAGAGACATCCAGCCCTTCAAGTAAAAGTAGAATCCCTGCTACAAGATGTGAAAAGCAATTTAAATATGTCTTGGAGAGGACGGCGATCTGGGCACTGGCTGGGAAGTCCAGCAAAAGCTTGGACATAAAAAGGAAAAAAATATCGAAACTAAAATCATAGAGTCATAGAATGGTTTGGATTGGAAGGGAACCTGAGGGCAATCTAGTTCTAACCCCCTGCCATGGGCAGGGACACCTTCCACTATCCCAGGTCGCTCCAAGCCCCATCCACCCTGGCCTTGGGCACTTCCAGCGATGGGGCAGCCAAAGCTTCTCTGGACACTGGACAACCTCTGCCAGGGCCTCCCCACCCTCACAGTTTCTTCCTAATTTCTAATTTCTTCCTAATCTCTAATCTAAACCAATTCTCTGTCAGTTTAATACCGTCCAAGGACATGAGGAAAATCCCCCTGTTGCGCCATGCGAAAACTTTTCTCAGCCTATCCCACAGCACCCACGGCAAAATCATCTCCTAAATTTCATTCCCTGCCAAGAAAAGCCCCAGGAGCATGCACACAAGGCTGGGCTGGTACAGCTCCCAAGTCCCAGCCAGTGTAGAAGCAGCATGTGGGATATCATACGTGTATGGGGAGGAGGGATCACCCCACTTGCAGGAACCCAAATCCGAGGCTGGTCCTTGAAGTTTTGCAATTGCACAGCCTCAAAATTCCCACACAAGCCTGCCTGTCAGAGGAAAGCCTGGCTCTTGGGAGAGGAGCAACAGGGAGCTCTTTAAAGAAAAATCAATGCCAAATGATGTGACTGACACTTCAAAGGGTGTTTGGCACCTTGCTGGGGAAAACTCTCCATTGTTTCCTGGATCAAGTGTAGAGGAGGATTCCCTGACCCAGATTCACTTGCCTGCCTCCAAGTCCTCCTTTCCAGTGCTTGTCCACTGCTTGGCAGAGCCTGGACGTGGAGATACAGAGTCCTGGGTGTCACAGGATGCTGGTGGTGAGAGGAGGAGGGATACAGGAGAAAGCATATGTAGGTGAGCAATCTCCAAGAGATATCACCCATCTGCTGCCTCTGGGAATTCAATCCCTAATTTTCACAGCACCAGGCCTGGAGTTACTCCAGAGGAACCTAAGGCAGCCTGAGCTTTTGTAAGGAGCTGGGGGAACACACGTGCAAGCCCTTTGGCTGGCTGATATCTCTCTGAATTACTGGGATAAGGGAAGAAGCCTCTTAAATCAGGAAAGGCTGTGAGCAGGCTGGAGAGCCTGGAACACAAAAACGAGCTGGATGAACTGAAGAAAAACAGGATTGAACTCAGGGAGGGCAAATACTCTCAGGCAACAACAACTGAGTGCACAGAGTCAGATCAGGGGAGCAGGGACTCGGTGGCACTGTGGGGTCACACACCCTGTGTGCTTAAATCAACAGTGCTGGGCTGCTGCAGGACACACAGACCCCCCCTGCCAGGGACAATGGGCACCTGGGCTCAGGAGCACGTGGCACAGCCCAGCTGCCCTGGTGGTGCTGCTGAGGCCATGAGTGGGGCACTCCAGGACATCAGGAGAACCTGGGAGAACTACCATGGCAACGCAGGAAGAACTGGGGGCTGTTTGGAGGAGATGGAGTGGAGGGGAGAGAATAATCAGCTTCAAATGTGGAGGAGAAAAATGAAGAAAATAAATCTTTCTCCCTGCCTGGTGTGGGAAGTCTGTGGATAACAGAGGGGAGGCTGGCTTTGGACACTGGAGAAACTTTCTGGCCACAAGGAGCCACGGAGCAGGTTTGGGGAGCCTGGAAATTCAGTGAACAGGCTGAAGAAGCTCCTATCAGGGGGGATACACATCCTGCCTTCAGTGGGGTGAGCTAGGCAAGCTCTCAGGTTTCTCCCAACCCTATTATCCACTGTTTATAGCGAGCACCCCCATGCACAGGGGAGGTTCTGGCTGGGACTGACTCCGCAGCTGCCGCTTTGGATGAGAGGAGCTTCCCGATCCCGCTGAGCTGGCAGGGACCCAAAGCCACCTCCTAGAAATGACAAATCCCTGTTCCTCACCCCTGCTGGCTTCATTCAAAGAGTGGATACTGTTCAAATTAGCAGCCACCTGCACTTCCAGGGAGCCACGGCTCTCATGAGCACATTTGCCCACGTGCTGGTGCACGGTGCTGGATCCCCCTGCTCCCTGTTGTTCTTAGTGCTGCAGGAAAATTAAGCACTTTTTAATTGCTTCTTTCCTCAAGCACCATGGGACATGGTGGTTATGATTTTCTGGAGGAGGGAGGTCATAATGTGGCAAGACGTTGGGGGGATAATTTGGCGTTGTGTAGTCACAGGTTTCTGCTTCAGCTTTTTCCATCTGCATCCTACCTGGCATGATTAAATAGTACCAGAGGATCTTTGTGCTTGGCAGGGGATATGAATCAGGTGGAGGATGTGAGACAACGGAGGTCAGTCCCTAAATCCATCACAAATAGCACTACTATCTGGGTCTTTTCCCAGCAAGGACAGCACAATCCATGGAAAAGGTAACACCACCTGCAAAAACAACTTGTAAGAGATGTCTACCCTTCCACCACAGAGTTCTTTTGCTGTGCAACAACACCCTTAGAACGATTCAGCGTCTCCTGGTCCCCAAAAAAAAACACATGGCAGCCACACAGAAGTCCTCCTAGGTCAGGCTGAAGACAGGGTGAATCTATTTAGCTAAAATTCCACTTCAAATGCTGGACCTAAGGATGGCCACCCTGGTTAGGTGTACAAGAACCTCACCATAACTCCATCCTGACATAAGGATGGAGGAGGACTGCTGGTATCCATCCCCACCAAAACCTCCCTGGTGATGGATCACGCTGAGTCTTGTTTGTTGTTAATAACTGTACAATTTGCCTGACAAATTTAGAGCTTGCTGAACAGCTTCATTAATACCTTTAATTTATTGTTCCGTTTCCTTCAGGTTAATGGTTTGAGGGTTCATAAGAGCTTAATCTCTGCAGTTATTACAAAGTGCTTGTTTCTTGTTAAAATGGAGCCAACCAGGGAGATTTAGAGATGATAAACCAGCCAGAGCAAATCTCTTGCCAGGGTGGGCTGAGTGAGTGTGGAAGGGGTGGTGACCACTGGCTATTTTAAATGCCACAGGCAGAGATGACACACACCAGAAATGAGCAGACCTCCTCAGTCTGTCTTCTTTGGAGAGCCAGAAAAGCAGGAAAAAAAAAGGCAAGTGTACCCCAAAATCCCATTTTGGAGGGAGCAGCCCTGAGCTCCAAGACTCTGAACCAGTGAAGAACACACTCCAAATCATGCCAGGGAGGTCACAGGTGCAATAAGTCCACGTCAGAGCATGTCACAGGATCACAGAATGGCTTGGGTTGCAAAGGTTCTTAAAGATCATCTTGTTCCAACCCCCTGCCATGGGCAGGGACATCTTCCACTGTGTCCTGCCTCTCTAGGCACTGGCCACAAGCCCTGCAAGGTTTTGGAGGACACAGTCCGTTCCTCGTACCTTGTCCTCACCAAAAACTTCAGTGACAACCCAAGGGGGAGCCCAGAACAAGAAGAAAGTGAAATGTGCCCTGAATCCTCAGAGAATCTTCCTTCTTCTCCCTCTTTCGGGATGAGGAAACAAATTTTTACATCCTGGCAGCAGCTTCTTTTCCCACCTGAAGGAATCTCAGCATCTCCTGGAGATGGAAGGACCAAGGAAAAGCACAAGGAAAGTGGGTTTTGAAGCACAAAGCCTGGGAATGGGACCCAGGTAGGTATGAGGGATAGCTGGCATGTAATGAGCACAGTGAGTTTGTCCAAAAAAAAAAGCAATAAACAAGCCTCTCTTCCCATGATACAGTTCCTGCTGAGTGGCCAAGCTTGTACCTGCTCACAGCCCACCCCCCTACCGAACAGATCTGTCCTGCAATACATCATTCCTGCATCATTTGCACTGGTTGTCTTTGATAGTTCTCCTCCTCCTCATGGATATTTCCTTCTAGTCAGTTCAAGGACAACAGAAAACACCTGAGTATGTATAAAATTCGGGTTTTCAGTACATCACGAGACTCGGCTGACACGCACCCTCTTTCTGGAAAACAAAGTCATCACACACAAAATAAATTATTCCAATAAGTGCAAACAAATACACCCAGGACATTGCTGGAGTTTCACTGGCTCAGGATGATGGGAATTCATGCAGCTGGATGAATTATGCGAGCACAGAATGACAGAATCAAACAGTGGTTTGGATTGGAAGGGATCTTCAAGATCATCTCATTCCAACCCCCTGCCATGGGCAGGGACACCTCCCACTCTCCCAGGTGGGTCCAAGCCCCCTCTAACCTGGCCTTGAACACTTCCAGGAATGGGGCAAAGCTTCTCTAGACAACTTGTTCCACTCTCACAGCCAAGAATTCCTTCCTAATATACAACCTAAACCCATCGTCTTTCAGCTTAAAGCCATTTCCCCCTGTCCTATCACTCCATGCCCTTGCAAAAAGTCCCTGGAATATCCTGAGTTGGAAGGCACCCACAAGATTCATCGAGTCCAACAGCTTGCTCTCTTTCTACACCCTCTCCCCACTCTGCTGATGGCAGTTCCTAGAGGCAGGACGCAGGAATAGATGAGGGACCTCATGTTTAACCACTACAGCCTTTCCTGAGTTCCTCTTTGCACAGGGATTTGTGATTAAGGCAGTGGGAATTAGTTTGCTTCTGCTGGCTGGCAATAGAACTGCTGTTCCACATGCTCCTGGCATGGACAAGGCAAAAAGTAATGAGGACATGACAGGAAATTAGGACCAATCTTCCTTGGACATTGGCAGTCCTGGTGGAGAAATGGAGAAGATTATATGAGGAACTCTGAGCATTAACAGCGTGAACATGGATGCAGTTGTTGAGGGCACTTTGCAAGGGAGGCTTAAAGCATTTAATAGGCTCTTTCCCAGGCTGAGACACATCAGACTGTGGCAGAATCAGGAGCAGAATATCCCTGGAAGAGTTCAAGGCCGGGTTGGATGGGACCCTGAGTAGCCAGGTCTAGTGTGTGGCATCGGAACTAGATGATCTTTAAGGTCCTTTCCAACCCAAACCATTCAATGATTCTATGATTCCAAACCAGTTCCTGAATGCTGAACCTGTTCCATGAAACCCCTCCCACACACAAGGAATCTCATGTCCATAACCTGCCTTTGAAGCAGCAGCAGCAGCATCTCTTCACTCGTCTGTACCACACAAGCTGGATGTCAGGGGGTCATCCCCATCCGTGGCTCAAACACGGAGCTGCAGGACACACACTTTGCAAGGAGGTGCCCAGGGCCACGCAGAGAATCAAAACCAAAGCTGTGCTTCCCAGTCCCGGGTATTTATCTGCAGACACAGCACAAGATGTAGCTAAATTGGAGCCTGGAGGCACGAGGCCAGTGCATTCCTCTGAAAGGCAAGTGGAGGGTGAAGGAGAGCACAGGGGCAGGGCTGCTTAATTCAGGATAAATTGCAAGGGACTGTAGCTGCCCAGAGGTGGAACAAGAGCCAAGAGGCACTTGCAGTAATACCTGTCACCCTCCCGGGGTGAGATCTGAGCACACACATACACAGACACACATCATAAAAGCTCTTTCCCCGAAGTGTGTTATTTTATAGGAAACTTGAGGGAGAATTTGATTTGATTCGGGTGAGATAGTCCCTAGAATAGGTGTTGGGGAGGCTGAACAGGTAGGACAAGCCAGCTACTGTCATAAATGTGCGTGTTAAGTGTTCAAGGCCAGGTTGGAGGGGCTTGGAGCAACCTGGGATAGTGGAAAGTGTCCCTGCCCATAGCAGGGAGTTGGAACTGGATGATATTTAAGATCTTTTCCAACTCAAACCATTCTACAATTCTGTGATACATCCAAACCCCAGTGATCTTATTTAACCTGTGGTACATTTAATCCGAAGCAGAACGTTGGCTGCAGCGCTGCACGAGTTCAGAGTTGTGGGCTAATAACAGATGCACGAGGAATCCCCAAATTAGGGCCCCAAACAGGCAGGAGAGTGGGACAGCATGTTTGAGTTAAGCTTGCACACATGTCCCACTGCAGCGAGGAATGTGCAGTCATGTGCTCAACCTCCCTGCCAAGGAGGAGCATCCAATGGCGAGGCTGGAACGGGAGAGCAGAGCCAGGGCAAGGTTTGGCATCGCTGGGAGCCACAAGAGACACGAACCAGATGGTGTGGACTGAGGGTGTCCTTGGCTCTGGGACAGTGGTGGGGCAGAGAAGGAGAAGGTGCAAAGCTGGAGCCATGCAGAGGGGAAGATGCCAGAGCACATAAAGATAAGGTGCTTCAGAATTTCTCCGTACCAGCAGTTATTCTCAAAGCTTGCCCGGCCCAGGCAGCCACCAAGTGCAAACCACCTCAGCCTTGATGTACCAAAGGTTTGTCTGGCTGAAGTGTTCCATTTTAAGGACACAAATGTGCAGTATTGGAGCGTTATCCCCCTGGGAGGCGGGTCAGGGGAGCTCCTGTAACGCTCTGTGCACAGCAAAGGCAGGACTCTTGCTTTGTGACACACTTCAGCCCAAAGCCTCCTGCAGCACACCCTGAATATTTATGAGTGTAAGACAAGGCTCAGCACACCTACAAGACAGAGGTTGCAACTTGGCAAAAGCAAAGATTTGGAAAAAAAAAAAAAAAAAATCAGTTGGAGGAGGGGTGGAATATCAGTTCTGGATTTGCCAGCCTGAGGAGAGCAGGAGACAGACAGAGCTCAGGGAGCTGCAAGGCCATTTATCTGCTGGCTGTTCCCAAAAATCTGTGCAGTTCTGAGCCATATTCTGCTCCTGCTACCACAGCTGTGAAACTCAGGAGAGGCCCCAGGCTGGCAACCCTCCAAAAGATGCCTCCTGAGCTCAGATACAAGGGAGATGTGTTGGTATTTACCTTCTCACGCCCCGAAATTAGCATTAACAACGTGCCTTCTCCAGGCAGCTCTTGAAGGCTTTTTGTCCCATCAGCTCCATGCTCCTATTTCAGAACAGGATGAACCACCTGGCAGCTGAAAGAGGACTCCAGCCAACCAATCCAGCCTTGACCCACAGATTCCATCACTCCCAGTGTTTGGTGTGGGATGGGAAAATGGAGTGAATTTGAAGCACCCTGGTAGAGATGACGGGGTGGGAGAGCTCTGGTGTGACTTGTTGGATTAGAAAATTGCCTCTTGGAGTTCCCAGGAGAAGTTCTGCACCGTGATAGGGAACCAGCTGTGATCCACTCTGATTTGCAGGTGATTAGGGTAGAGCAGGGCTTCAAATCCTACCTCCAGCTCCTTTGGGTGGGATGTGGCTTGCACAGCCATGACGAGTTCACTCCTTTGCCCAGAGTCTCCCAAGAAAGCTTCCTCCATGTAATTCCTAGCACATGGAGGCTTCACAACAGCCCAGGCACAGAGCCCTCCATGTGGTGGCCACTTCCCCTGCTTGAGCAGCCACCTCCCTCATCCCTGTAGGCTCCAACCTTGGCATCTGGAGGAACTCGGCTGAGCCAGCCAGGCACCGTGGAGTCAGTGCCTTTGCCAGCTCTGGAAGCCACAGGAGGAGTGGGAATGAGGGAAGGGGGCCTTGGCTCCAGAACCAACCCGGCCACCAACCAGGAAGGGGTTGGCCCCCTTCCTCTCCCAGGAGGCCACTGCGATTTTGTTCTCTTCTCCCAGCTGACTGGAAGTCTCCTGCTCACAGGAAGGTTAGCACAATCCAAGGGGCACCAGATCCCTCTTTCCCTCTGGGATTTTCAGCTGGAGAAGAGGCAGAGCACTGACAGGCAGAGTTCAGCCTCCCTGGGAAAAGTTGTCAATGTGGCAGGCGGAGTCCTGTCCCCGCTGCCCTCCCCTTCCTTGCATGAAGAGCTATTTTAAGCCCCACTTGTGGCTGCCTTTGTGATTTCCCTGGCAGAGCTGCCTCCCTGACATCAGAGCAGGACAACAGGCTGCTGGAAACCCTGGGAGCAGGGAGGCACCGTCCCCCTCCTCGCAACCCCTGTGCAGGGGATGGAGCACAGCAACTGCCCCCTGTGTGGTCCCAGAAGATGATTCCTGCTGCAGGATCCAAAATGCACTCCAAAGATCCAGCTGTATGTCACCAAGGGGTTGGGAGAATAGACTGGACTGAGATGGGTCTCCCTTTGGTGCAATTATCTGCTAGGGTGTGGTGGTCTCACAAACAGCTCACCTGGACGATGTATAACTTAAACCTACATTTGGTATCCCAGTGACTGCCAGTCTGGGATGCTTCCAGTATCCACAGTGCCTCAGATGGTGACAGCACACCTATTATTGAGACACCCTGAGCTTAAAAGTAGCCTAAAAAGCACCTTGACTGGCTGCTTGCTTGGTGCAGTCGTAGCCTGACTCTGCAGAACCCCAAGGAAGAACATTCCTGGAGGGAGGTTCTGGCTCAAGCTGCTCCACGGTTTGTGCTGGCCCCATCAGCAGAGGGGGAAGATGGATCCACCCAGGGAATCTGTGCCAATGGGACACAGCCCTGGCTGCCTCAGTGCTGAAAATTTAGGCTTGGGCTGAAGTGCTTTGAGCACAACGTGGTGCCACAAGTTGCATCAGCCTTTCTTCTCCCAGACACCACCGGCCCCCGCTGCTGCCTTGGATCGTGGGAGCATGACAGAGAGCCAAAGCCCTTCCCTGTGGGGCATTCTGCAGAGAAACAGCTCTGCTCATGCCTTTGTCACTGTCTAATGTCAAAATGGTCTGGAAAATGTTTGGGCTGATGCCCGTGCCTCTTCCTAAGATCCTCCTCTGAGTGACAGCAGGGAAGGAGATGGTTTGGAAGGAGCACTAAATTCACCACAGTTGGCAGATTTTGGGGGAGCCATGGAACAGTTGCCATGTAACAACCTCATGTTTACCTCCCCACTCAGAAGGTCCTGTATATAACAAAGGCAAGTATAGGGTAGGAAGGAGGGCAAAGGCAGAAAGAGCTGATGTAAGGGCAACACAAAGGTTGTCACTTGACTTCACACCCCAAATGGTCCTGCAGCCAGTGTTTCTGAGATGTCTGCAGAAGCTGAGATCCCTGAACTGCAGGTACAGGTAGAATCTGGGGGTCTGAGACAGGAGGGACCTGCAGAGCTCCTGGGCAGACTGCAAGGACCTTGCACCCTCTTTTTCAGTGTTCATCCCACGGCCCAGGTGTGAGAGCCTGTGGCCTTCTGACAGAAAAAGATTGTGACCTGTGAGGTCTTTCCTGGGGCTCCAGAGCCACAGCCTGACCCAACATCACCCCAGCATCCCACAGCAAACAGCCTTAAATAACCCCTGTTCCCTTCCCAGGCAGATTAGCAGCCTGAATCTCCTGAGAAACAGCACCTGGGAGAGAAGGGGACTGCAGCCAGCATTTGGCACCTGATACTTCTTTTTCTGGAAGGTACTGAAATGTCTCAAGGACACAGCGAGGAACAAGTACAGCACATCCGTGCATGTTTTAGGCTCTTCCACCTTTGTTTTGACACTGTGCCTTGTGCATAATTATTCTGAAGCACAGCCTGAACTCTCCTGCTGCTTAACGGGGGAAGTCAGAGCATCTTGGCAGGATCATTCTGAGGAAGTCTCATGTTGGGAATAATTTCTTCAAAGCAGCAAAACCACTGGGCTCAAGAGTCAGCAATAAGATATAGAGCACCAGGAGCTTGACTTGTACACCGGATCCATAGGAAGCGAGTGTGAAATACCAGCCAGAGGTTTTTTGGCCAGAAACATTTGTCCAGCACCACTGGTTATCCAGCACCACTGGCAGCTAAAATACACCCCAAAGAATTTCATTCCTCAGGTCCTACCTTGGGATATTGGTGCCTCTCTGGTTACCGGTTAACATGGGACTTCCACTCTGGAACCACTCCTTTGCTTGACTTCAGTATCTCCAAGCTGACAACCCTCAGTACTTTGGAGCCAATCATTCTTTTCCCAGTGGGATGCAGATGCCCAGTGACAGTTGGTCAGGTTGGAGACTGCCAGCTTGTGAATGCAGTTTCTGGTTTAATACATCAGGTTGGAGGGAGTTGTCTCAGGACCACCTGGGCCTCCATCAAGACACATGATACAAACTTTTTCCACATTCTTCACTTTGTGATATAACCCTAAACTGATCAATGGCTTGGAAATAGGTGTATTGCACCCTGACTGCAGTATCTGCACATCTCCCTGTCCCTGGTGGGTCAAATACCACTGCTGGAGGGATGGAAAATTATACAGATGGTAAACCTCAGGTCACTCACATCACTATGATTGATACCTCATGCTTCACAGTATCATTACAAGTGACAGCGAGATTTGCATGGATGTGCAGCATGTGACCACCATACCACACCTGCTCTCACTCTAAGTGGGTTTCACTCGTTTCTCCCCGATCTCAGAGACTTTTGTTGTGCCCCTGACAGGACTCAGACTTGTTGATGGTGTAGAAAAAGAGACAGAGCCTTCACTTACACGTGGTGGTGGTTGGAAAGGTGATGATGAACCTGGGGAGTAGCTGTGCTCTGTGTTCCTTATCGTATTCACTGAACTTTGTAACCTCAAGAACCGAGGGTGTGTCCGACACTGGTGAAATAACTTCGTGATATAAACCCAGCACCAGCTGCAGAAGGGACCCCAGATACAAAACTGCTTGTCCCCTCTGGGTACAACCCCTTTCCATTCTGCTTGGCCTCCCCACAGCCTCAGGAGGGGGCAAGGGGCTGCTCTGTCCCTAAGGCTGACAGAAGTGGCAGGGAAATTTCATGCCTGCCATTGTCCCTCAGGCTGGAGGGCAGCAAGACATGAAAGAGCTGCTGCTGCTGTGTTTCCTCCTGCCCCAAAACAACACAGCAGGGAAGGTGTGACCTCCCTTCCCCACCGTTGTTCAGCTCTGGCAGGAGAGCAGGACTTACAGCCCTCTCATTTTATCTCAGGCTTACTCACAGACTCCAAGGCTCACCTGGAAGGGGCCTGGAGAGGCAGCCCTGGCTTGAAAACGCTGCTTTGAAAAACCCAGCCTGGCTGAGTGTGCCACTGATTGAAGAAGGATGGAGCATTGCCATCAGGGAAAGGCTGAGATGTGGCTGGAGCTCCAAGAGTTAGGGGCTGAGAATGAGCAAAACTCTGGCAGGGAAAGGAACAGGGTGACAAGCAAGAGACCATCACAGCTGCCTTTGCCTTCCTGGCTAGAAGCACCTCCAACCCTCGTCTCCACCTGGATGCAGCCTCAGCCTCTTTGGTTTTGATGACGTGGCAAAGCCAGAGGACCACAGCAACTGAAAATCTTGTGGTTCCTGGTCTCATCCCCGTCCCAGACTCACTCCTGGCTTTGTCTTGGCTTGGTTACTCACTTATTTCTCAGCTGTACACCTGGGCAGCATCAGTCTAAAAGACCTGAGGTGCCTCTGCTTGGCTTTGTCTCTGCAGTAAGGGAATGAAGCTGGCAAACCCCAACAGCTCAGAGCCAGTCCCACCTTACTCTCCCCTCTCCTGCTTTGTTCCCCTCACATATCAATGCCTTGTTCCCCCTCATCAGCAGGGCCTTCTGGTCTTCCAGTTCTGGGTCTGTTTTCCCACTTTCCACCCTCCTGCCCCTTCTCCTGTTTCATTCCTGCCCTCACCACCACGGAACACACAAACAGGTGTTCTCCAACTTGTACCAGTCCCTTCCGGCCCTTTTTGAGAGGAGTTGACCGTGGAAAAGGTGTCAACACATTAATTTAGGGCATGAGACCTGCCCCACATGATTTTCATTCTGGGGCATGGAGGGAAAAGTGCCAACCTCCATAACTCACCCGCCAATCCCCCATCGGGGGATGCCAGAGCTTTGAGCTTTCCTTCTGGAGGGACTGGCCAAACCCTTGCCCAGCTGGCAATGGTGGGAGCCGAGTCCCTCCCCACCTGCAGCCATAGGAGCTGCCCCAGGAGCATCCATTGCTCCTCCATGTGTTAATAAGCAGCTTTATTCTGCACCACCTCACCACGTAACAGCAGCAGGAATTTACACGGCCACAAATTAACAGCCCAGGCGAGCGCTCAGCACGGAATGAGACACATCCTAATGCTCTCTCACTGGAAGGGGACAGGAAGACGAATGCTGGGGACACTCCACTTGCTGTGGCCTCTCAACCCTGCCAGCTGGGCTGTGCTGCCACCACTAACAAGTTGCTTCTCTCTGCCAAGGATAACAGAGCCACTGGCACCCTACCCCACGTCAGGCACACTCTGCTCTTGGCTGCCTCAGCAACCCAAGTCAGGAAGGCTGGTTTTTGGTTGGGTTTTTTTTGCACTTGTCATTTCTCAAGGAGGGAAGAACATCTCCCCCAGCTGCTTGGGCTGAAATGGAGTTTTTATGTAATCAAATGTGACCTCTAGCTGTCTGTGTTTAAGGCTGCCATGGCTGCGATATCATTCATACAGGCAGGACTAAGTCATCCATCTCCTCAACTATACCTTATAATCATCCCAAAGGACCTGCAGTGCTTCATAGATGGGAGATGCCTGGAGAAAAGGGTGGTTTGGGCTCCAGAGCATCACTTCACTCCCAAAATGCATCTGCCTCTTAGCTTGGAATGTGCAGCGGATTTTTAACAGCTTCTGGTTAACTTTGACCAGCAGAAAAACCCACGGAAATTGCCAAAAGGATGAAGAGCCACCCACACCCGATCTGTGACATTAATACAAGCACTTTTGCAGAAATTATGTCCGGGCCAGCTCTGCATGTTCATCCCACACTGCATCCCGCTTTGCAGCGCAAGAGAGGGAAAAGCCATCCATGCTGTTTCAGACCACACCAGCCACTCCTGCCAGGCTCTGCAACGTGAGGTGGAAGAGAGATCAGAGCACACACAAAGCCCTTGGAATGCAGGTTTCTTCTGCGAGAAACCCGAGCTGCCGACTCTTATTTACTTGTGTTACTCAGTGTGATGTTAATTCGACAATTAACACTCGGGCTGATAATGGGCTGGTCCCACCTCCTCCCAAGTGTGCACCTGCTCCCCCTTCCAATCCTGCACTCCCCAGGAATCCACAATGAGGTGAGAGACCGCGGCAGCCGCTTTGCTTTCACAGCCCCGAGTGTTTGGGATAGAAACGCTCCAGTTTGGGCGAGATGTGCATTAATACAAGTGCAGTCGCCTCATCTGCAGCGTGTGTGACAGCAGCTTTCCCGATTCCCTTCCCTCACAGACATCGCTCTCAGGTGCCAGACACCTCTGCTGAACAGGATCCACTGGCACATCTTGCCTGGAGAGCAATTGCCTCCTCCTCACCCTCTCACAGCTTCTGGGGGAGCATTTTGGGGGGACCCACTGGGAGGGGAAGTGCCTCTCAAGCAGGGGATTTCTGAGCATCCTCTGCCTGCACAGAGGGAGAGGCACAGTGTGCAGGTCATTGCCCTCAGGCACCACCACAATGGGACACTGATTTATGTGTTGGCTGCTGATCTGGGGCTTTCTCTTTTTCTTTCCTTGGAGGGGGGAAGAGATTGCGTTGCGGTAAATAAGTCACATCTCCCTTTTCCTGTGCAGTTGGTTTGGATTGGAGAAGATCCTAAAGACCATCTTGTTCCAACCCCCTCTCATGGGCAGGGACTGGTTCCACTATCCCAGGTTGCTCCAAGTCCCGTCCAACCTGGCTTTGAACATTTCCAGGGATGGGGCAGCCACAGCTTCTCTGAGCAAAGCTGTGCCAAGGCCTCACTACCCTCACAATAAAGAATTTCCTCCTAACATCTAATCTTAATATCCCCTCTTTCAGTTTGAACCCCTTCCCCTTTGTTCTATCACTACCTGCCTCTATAAAAAGTTACTCTCCATCTTTCTTACAGGCTCCCTTTAGGCCCTGGAAGGGGCTTTCTTGTCTCTCTGGAGCCTTCTCTTCTCCAGGTGAACCCCTCCAGCTTTCCCAACCTGGATCCAGAGCAGAGGGATCCAGCCCTCAGACCATCTGCAGGACTCTCCTCTGGACTCACTCCAGCAGGTCCAACTCTTTCTTGTGCTGGAGGCCCCAGACCTGGATGTTCTTCTGGATGGAGAACAGACCCTTTCTCCAGGATTTGCTCAGTGAAACCCAAGGCACAACTACCCACAGAAGTAATAAAGCACAGACCATGTCCACTTCAACCTGTCCACCAGTGGACACTCACACAGGAACAGCCCAAAATACATCCAAACGTGCTTGATTTCAAACATCTCAAACCGTGGAGAATCCACAAACACTCTGGACAACCTGTTCCGGTGTTCACTCGCCCCTCCAGCACAAAAGTTTTACTGTAAGACAGCTTTTCCACTGCTAGTGAGGCCTGGACAGAGGGGTCAGATGGGGTGAGCCAGGATGTACAGATCCCATCAAGATGAGCCAGACCAATTGACCAGATGTAAACGCCCTGGTGAGCTCCCAAATGAGACAGCACTGACTGAAAGGACAATTAAACCCAAACACCGCCACGGTTGGGTAATTATAAATGTTGCAACTACGTATTTCACATATAAGTTTATAGTTGTTAAACTGCTCCAGTGTTTTCCAGCATGACAAGACTTGAAAGAACCAAGAGCAGCAAGGGAGATGGCCCAGCCACACAGAGTGCACAGACCGTGGCAAGACAGGAGGAATAAGTGCTTTTTATTTGGGTGTTTACTTTTATTCCACACAGTTAACATGATGAAACACCTTTTAGCACCTAGTGCAGATGCAGTTTAACACCTCCAAGGTGGGATTAGCAGGTCACAGTACACCCCAGGAGGGAGCAGTGTGTGTGTGTGTGTGAGCACAGAAGCTTGTGCACAGTGGGCCCTCTGCAAAGCAAGTGCTGTGGGAGGGCCCAGGCAGCAAAAGAAATCTCCATTTAAGAGGAAATTAATGGCATTTATTTCACACTGTCTTAATCCTTTTGTTCCCGTGCCACCCTGAAGATGCACCTCAAAGGGCATCCCCCAGTTGTCACCATGTGCTGCTCACCGGGTCACACCACAGCACACAGGAGACAAATCCCAACCAGAAGGCAGGAACAACCCACAGCAGGAATTGCTCATCCTTCCCTCAGGGCCGCTAAACTGCAGCCAAAGCGAAACTCCTGCAGAACACAGGCAGGGATGGGGGCAGGAAAGCAACAGCTGGGGGTCTGCACCTCCTCTCCTGCTCCCCTGCCCCTCGCCCAGGGGCACGTCTGCCCCGTGACGGGGCATCTGTGTGTGCATCTGTCACCCTAGCCCTGCCCCTCCTTGCCAGGTGGCCCCAGACGTGTCCCACTCGCCACATGTGTCCCCAGACTGGAGGAGTCTGCTCTGACAGCCTTTGAAGTTCGATGCCACATGGCATTTATCACCATTAAGGGCCCTCCACGGGGAAAGGAGTGAGGGTTAGGGTTGTATTTGTGCCTGGTGGAACCGAGTACCGGGTTGTCAGCCCTACTGCCTCATAAATCTCCTCAGAGGGGGTGTTGCTGGTTTTCCTCAAATGGCAGATAAAATGGGCCACAACCATTTCTGCTGTCCCTGAATGACATGGCTTGGTTTTAGGCTTGTGTATTCCTCTGCTAGCAAAACTGGGTGGTTGGGCACTGGAACAGGCTCCCCAGGGCAAGGGTCACAGCACCAAGGCTGACAGAGCTCAAAGAGTGTTTGGATGATCCTCTCAGGCACAGGGTGTGACTCTTGGGGATGGTCCTGTGCAGGGCTAAGGGTTGGGACTCGATGCTCCTTGTGGGTCCCTTCCAACTCAGCATATTCTGTGATTCTGTGCTTTACCTCAGCTCTGCTCGCTGAGGATGGCTCTTGGTAGATTTTAACTCTTGGAGAAGGTCTGGGTTTTACCTTGAGACACAAGGAATTGCCTCGAGCTTAAACCACATTGGCAAGCGTGTTGGTAATTAAACAGGGTGGTCACTCAGGGGGCCAGAGGTGGTGTTTAGCATCCTACCGCAGACAAAACCTGCAAAAATCCTTCCCCCCTGCAGCAGCACGCAGCATCACAGCTCCAGAAACGGAGACAGAGGACACACTGCACCCAGCAGCAACGCCAGGAAATGTACTCCAGACTTCCAGCTCTCTGGTACGGCTGCCAGCCCAGGAGATGCTGCAGCCCCTCTCTGGAAGCTGGCTGAGGAGTCAGTAAAGCACAGATAAAACTCTGACAGTCTGCCATTTCCCTTCATTATGCACCAAGTGCTCCTGCAGGCTGCTGACAGGGCTGGTGATCCACAGCGTGAACCCCGTGTCGAGAGAGCAGCTCAGCCCCTGTGTGTCAGCAACCTGCCTGGGATGCTCTGGACACTCCTCCACAGCTACAGAGGGGACCCATGGGGAAAACTTCACTGGAACTGGGACAAGAGATGGGCAGACTGCACCGAGGGACTGCTGTGTGCAACCATCTGTGGATAAATGCACAGGCACGCCGGTAACCTGTAGTAGAATCACGGAAACATGGAATAGTTTGGTTTGGAAGGGACTTTTAAAGGTTAAATAGTCCAACTCCCCCTGCAATGAGCAGGGTCAGAGCCTGCTGTTGATAATGTCAGTGAACTCAGGGCTGTTCATCAGATTCATCAACTTTAGGGGCATTACCCTTGCCCTCAGGAGCTTCCAGAAGAGCCTGGGCCTCTTCATGCCGGGTGCCCTCCCAACACCAAACCAGATGGCAGAATCTCTCCCCAGGAGCACCCAGTTCATCCCAGCCTCCCTGGCAGTCACTGCACTGCTGCCCACTCCTGAATTACCTCAGAACAAGGTAAAACCCAGTATACTGATGATTTCCTTGAACCATCTTTTGAGGAGA
Source organism: Empidonax traillii (assembly GCF_003031625.1). NCBI lineage: Eukaryota > Metazoa > Chordata > Aves > Passeriformes > Tyrannidae > Empidonax > Empidonax traillii. The sequence continues at coordinate 283,269 of NW_020955499.1, forward strand.
AACCTTCCCTCACCATCCTTCACAACAGACAGAGCCACAAACCAGCCAAGGTTTTGCCAGGAATTCACACCCCACAGCAGCAGTGGCGGTCCCATGACATTGTCCACCTCTTCTGTCAGGAGGGGACAGATGGGGTCCCCCTACAGCCTCCAGGTGACTTGTGAGCCACCTCCACCATCCATCAAACCGTGTGTGTCCCCCGCAGCGGTGACTTTGCTGTTTCGAGCGCATTCTGCATGATTTTGGTTTCCATCTGTCAGGCCGCTGCTTAAAACGTCTGCAAGCATTTAGGAGAGCAGTGCACAGCACTTGGCTCTCAGATCTGAAAGTGGCACCAGTCACAAACGCCGGGCTGTCAACGTGACGTGGGCAACATCTGCTAATCCAGCCCTTCACCCAGCCGTCCTCCCCAGCGCTCCTCCAACTGCATAATAAAGTGTGCTGAAGGACAAACGGGATTTTTCGCATTTTTAGCCTGTTTGAACGTACCAGCGCTTTGATCCCAGCTGCTGGGTCAAATTAAGAGGAAGTCAGAAAGCGGCCGACGTGGAGGTCAGGCTTTACCTTTAACTACTCACAGAACACACCGACATATGGTAAAGAAACAGAAAACGCGTGCATGCTGGAGTTTTTGGTTTGCATTCTTGCATAATTTCAGTAATATTAAGGGCATTACATGTGGTTTGTTGCTGTTATGTCCTGAGGCCATAGAATGGTGTTGGTTGGGGTGTTTTTGGTTTGTTTTTTGTTTTTTTTTAAGTTTCCTCACAGGCCTTTGCAAGAAGCTCCGAGAAGCAACTGTTGCAGAGCGAACTTTTGAACCTCTGCGAAAGCACAATGTGTTAAATTGCTAGAAAAAGGGGGGAAAAACAAATGTATGATGTTCTGTGACATCCACAATCTGCAAAGCTTCACTCCTTTGGACTTCCCAAGGAGAAGAAAGGGATAACTGAGACATTTTTCTGTTTAAAACAATGACGAGCCCAGTAATAGATGGAGGCTTTAGGGCAAACCGAAAGCCTTCAATAACCAGTTGTTTAATAAAGCGGAGTCAATTTAATGTGGCCAACTAAAGAAATGATGCAATGGCCACCCTTACATGGAAAGGGTCTGGTCACAAGGGTGGGCAGAGAAAAATCCCAGCACAAAGCTAGAAATGCCCCCAAACCCCTCAGTGCATTGGGTGGAGTGCTGCACCACTAAAGTGAAGCAGCCTGGAGAGGCTTTTGTGCACTGCTTTCAAAAGACTTGAATAATTCCATCGTTTCCCTATTTCACGGGGCAGAGAAAAAAAAAAAAAACAACCTCTTAAGCTAGAGAAGAAAAGCAACCTCATCCTTGAGGGGGGTGAAAATGGGAGCCCGGCTGCTTCCCTGAGTGCTCCCCCCTCCCCCCTCCCCAAGCCTCTCTCACCCCCACGTCCTGCTTTGCAAACAAACCCAAACTCTCTTGACTTTCCAACAGCTGCTCCCAGTCTGCCCAGCTCCCACATGGCACCAGCCTTATGTGCAGCCCCCGGCATCCTGCCAGCTCCCACCAGTATCGGCATGCCCACCGCTCCAGTCTGTTGTGTCACTTCTGGGGCCTGAATGGGATGAGGAGGGG